>NW_028227256.1:53458928-53658928 GCF_978045245.1 Mus caroli
AAATATGGTGATGATGATGACAAATTAAATAATCAATCAGGTTCAGTGGGTAATAATTTTTGCATAAGCATCTAAATACCCATCAATGACATAAAAACTGGGTTCTATAATCCTGAGCTTCACAGTCAGGGATGGAAGGATGTATGGAGACTTCTAGCCAGCCAACCTAGTGCAAGCAGTGAGTGAGCTCTATAGGCAAGTGGGAAGAGATAAAGTAGACATTAAATGTTGATGTCTGGCCTCCACATACACAAGCACAGACACATGCACCACCACAAACACAAATGTAACACACGATTTAAAATAGAAAAATCTACATTACATGCGGCCAATTTGCATGTATTTTGACCATATTACCCAGTTTGCATATATCAATAGGAGGCTTCAAACTGTACCATTAGGAAAGAATGGTCAATTAAATTTTTAAATACAGAAATAAAACTACCTAAACATTTTCATTAGCAAGTGAATGACTCAAATGAACAATTTTTAAATAGGTTACTTCACTTGATGTCTTAAAAATACTGTTTTGTTAGTACTAACATAGGAATATTTTGAAACACCAATAATTGACTATTCAAGTCCCAAATCAATACTCCTTGGGAGCTCATAACTATATATGTACATAAATTTAGGCCTCATTCTGAATTTTCAAATATTAATTAGGGCTTCATGCTAAACTATATGAGGAAGTAGCTACAATTATTCCCACTTTGTAGATGAGAACAACTGAGGCCGAGAGGTGTGGCCATTTCTCCAGATTGCACATTCAGTTTTCAGTGAGGGAGCCAAGATTTTGACGCAAATGGTTAGTTTCCAAGATAATGTTACTATCCACCTTGACTTAGGGCAGTTTTCTTCTTTAGTTAAACTAGTAGAAAACACTTTGGTCCTCAAATGAAAAATATTTGAAAAGATCCTCTGATTTGCTATTGTATAGCTATTCTAGCCTCGGCCTCTGGTCCTCCCTCAACCTCTGACACACATGTTGGCATAAATATGTGCCTTTCCCATGTCCTGTCCTTCTCTGTCCATCTATCCTGATGTTTCTTGAGTGAGTAGCAGGCAGGAGGAACATCCCCACACTGGTATGTCCTCCATCTCTTCCTGTCGCAGCGACCTCAGTGGACATTGCAATCCTTCCTAATGAATACTGTAGTTTTGAGGGGTTTGGGAGGTGAGAAGACCAGGATGAAAAGTTCCATCCACTCTCTTCCACTTACCCATTGAATTGTCTAGCAATTTATTTAATTCCTCTGTGCTTTAGGGCCCTTCTCTAAATGATGAGAATGGCAATTCTAACCTTATAAAGTTATTATATGCAGTCTCTCCCAGGACAAGAATACAAATAGAGGTCCATAGACCATATGTCTAAATATTTAAAAGTAATAAATCAAGCCAACAAACTTAAATAAAATATGTTGTATCTTACCCGTCAAGGATACCTTTATAATGATGAAATAAGACTCACTATATGCAAAGCTATGCTTTTCATATGATCAAAAGTTAACAAAGAGCAGTCTTTGTTGATTGGTCAGAGGATTGGGGATGAATAATAAAGTCAAAAGAATAGAATGTAAACGATTATGCATGTTTCATAGGAAAAAGAGTTACTCTTTTGAAACACAATATTTTCCATCATTTCCTTTTTGATTACTAAGGATTGGACCTGAGGCCTCACATATGCAGGCCAGTGCTGCACCACTGAGCTATATCCTTTATAACTTACTTTTTATTGATTGTAATAACATAAAATAATGGTTCTCAACCTTCCTAATGCTGCAACTCTCTCAGCCCCTCATACTGTAATTTTGCGATTGTTATGAATTGGAATATAAATATCTGATTTACAAATATCTCATATGCAAGCTCCATAGACTAAGAACCACTGATGAAGAGAATCCTTAAGTTAAGGTAAACACAGCATTCAGATATATTTTCTCCCTCCTAGTACTCTAGCCTTTGGAAAGTACTATTCTATTCCCAGCTTCTTTAACACTAACATTTTTAAACCTGCTGTATGAGCTTAGTATTTGTGCCTAAGTTGTCTCACTTTGTGTAATGACCTCTAATGCAATGATCACTTACTTTGTCAAAACTGACTGCATTTTACCTTTATAAGGACTGACAATACTCAATTCTGTGTATGTAGCAGACTCAGAACTTACCCTTTCATCAACGATACTATTTCTTAGCCATTGTGAAAGTGCTGTAAAAACACTAACACAGATATTCCCCAGACATACTAATTTCACTTCCTCTGGATATATATCCAGAGGTTGGATTTGCAGATTATAAGATGGTTTTATTTTTAACTCTTGCAGAACCTCCATAGTAGCTACATCACCACCAACACTATCTGTTCTTGGCATCTTCCCAAGAACTCATCTTCTGTCTTTTTCTAACCAGAATGGGCTGAGAGCTCATTGTGGTTTTGATTGACTTTGACCCGATGATTAGAGATGCTGGACATATTTTCATCACTTGCCAACTACTTACATATTTTTAAGTAAATGTAACTTTTATTCAAAAGATGTAATTGTTGTCTCAGAGGCTTACTGCTGAATAAGCTCAACCTTTCTAGTCCATTCTAAACTCTGGCTGGCTGGTTTAACTCAGCTGTTCTCACTCAAACTTCTTTCCAAGCTAACTGATTCAAACTGGCATTAAACTAACTCTGGCAATCTGTTCTAATCATCTGGCTACTTGTCATTTTCTGGATCATTCTATCTTCACCTGCAACCTGCCTGTGTAAAACTATCCTGATAAAACTGCCTACCCCCCCACCTCTATCTCTATCTCTCGCCACTGCTTTCTTACGTCTTCTCTTTCCTCTCCTGTTCTCAAGAGAGTTGGGCACATCTGTCACTCTGTCTGCCCCTGAATTAGATGTCACTTTGAAACATGACTGCCTTCTTCCACAAACTAACCTTATCTTCCTTGTTTGGAAGTATAGGAGTGTCCTAAGAGTGTGTCTGTGATCTAGCCAGAGGGATTAAAGGTGAGTCATTTGGCTGCATCACTCAGACCAGACAGTTCTTTGCATGCGATTCCTTGCCAGAGCAGTCATTCTGCTGGATTAAAATTCCTCTACATCCTTATTTGGGAAATGTTGAATTAGGTGTATGTTCATTTCTCAGTTTATTTGTAGTATTTTTACAAGTTCTTTCTATGACTTGGGTATTAGCCCCTGTCAGATGAATATGTGGCAAACACTTCCCTCCATTCTGCTGGGTACCTCTTACTTCATCAATGTTTTACTGCACAGAAGCACTTTTGCACAATATACTCTCACCTGTAAATATTTACTCTATTCCTGTGCTCTTGAGATCTAATCCAGAAATTCCTGAATCACTTCAGTGTCATAGATACTCCCTCTATGTGGACCTCTGTGTACTCAAGTCTTCCATCTATTCTGAGTTTGGTTTTTTACATGGTAAGATGGGGGAGGTCTAGTTTAACTTTTTATGTGTATTTGTAATTTCTGCATTATTAGTTATTGAAGAGACTGTCCTTTCTCAAGTATATTATCTTAACACCTTTATTTAAAGTCACTTTGCTTGCATATGTATCAGAGGATAGCCTCAATGGGAAGAGAGGCTCTTGGTCTTGTGCCGATTATATGCCCCAGTACAGGGGAATGCCAGAGCTAGGAAGCAGGATAGGGTGGGTTGGGGAGCAGGGCAGGGGTAGGGTATAGGGGACTTTCAGGATGGCGTTTAAATATAAATGAAGAAAATATCTAATAAAAAAAGAAGAAAAAAATAAAGTCACTTTACTACAGATGAAAGAGTGTAGGCTCCTTATTCTCTCCCAAGTGGAAATGAACATTTTGCTTGTTTTGTCACAGCATCGCAGTGGTTACTAAGCAAATGGCCATCTCTAAGTTCCCACCCCCATCATGCCATGTTCTCTCTACTGTATACTGATGAGATGACTCAGTGTTCTGAGATAGGAACTCTCAGAACCTTTACTTACATGCTTGGCCATCATTCACCATAGAAACCCACTACCTCCATATTCTACACAGGGTAATCACTGAGATCACAAGATTTCTCAGAAGGAAAATGAACTTCAGCTACCCATTCTTCTAACTTCATGAGGAATTGTGGAGTTTGAATCAAGAGTAAAAGGAGGCTGGGATCCAATCCCTGCCATATACTTTCAATAGAGACAGGGGAAGGTCAATGAAATTCCAATAAAGAAAAATCTATGCAGAAAAAATAAAACAAAATGTGAGATCATCATTCTACTTAAACCTTAAAATTTACAAGGATCAAAGTTTAAAATTCCCTTGTCAAGGCTATAATTCTAACTGAATATTGAGTATTTTATATTAAGACTTGAGTCTTGAATACCAAACACTTTTATCCATTAATCATTTCAAGTTGTTTTAAATAACCATAATTAAAAATTATATATATGTATATATAAATTATAAATCATCTTAATTAAAAATAGGATCTCTAAGCCTATATTTTTTATAATGTTTTACATTTTTCTCTAACCTTAGACATATAGAAAATGCCATATGACATATATAAATAATCCCTTTGGTTAAAGTGAACACTAGTTAAATATCACATAGAAGTATCTCAATCTTTTATTAAATTTATTTGAAGATTTCATTCCAATTCAAGTGAAACAGTAATAAACTTTGACTACACCAAAAAATAAAGTGACTTTAAATCCATTAGTCACATTAAAGCAACCAAGACAAATATTAGCACAAAGTAGACAGAAACACAAGAGAACAAAAGGGGAGACAAATTTCTGGTGCATAGCAAGATCAAATGCCAGTTACATTCCATCCCTCTGCAGGCAAGTGTCTATGGTAGGCTCACTGCTCAGGTCCCACTTCCCTGGGTCTACACAAACTCTTTCAATGTCAGAGCTGCTTACCATCCCTTTAGAAAACACAGAGAGGATATTCAGAAGTACGTGTTTTATATGTTAGGCACTGAAGAATTAAAACATACTCTAGAGACATCTGAGACTGGAAAGAAACATAAGCAGGCATGCTTTCTGACGTAGATTTGACTTTTAAGGCACTTTTATAGAGTGTGTTCACTGTCTCTAACACCCTTTTCTTATAATAGAATCTTCTGTGAGAGAGCTTGTTTTAGGAAATCCATCTTCCCTTTGAAATGAATGGTAACCCTTATCTGGCTAATGCAAGCACCATGTGACACAAAGCCACCAGCATTCTTGCTTTGTGCACTGACTGTGTAGACCTGGTTTTCAGGAAGCAGAGTGTAATGGCTTTAATAGCTCACCTCTCATTCCGTGGTGGCAGGTAGGAAATCAAATACATTAAAATGGTTTACAATCTTTATTTCCTGAAGATATTATACTTACTATTATACTTTGTGCTATGATTTCTGAATATTGTTCCTTGCATTTTAAATTTTAAGCAAAATAAAGAAGAAAATGTATTTTATAGCCTCTCAATTTCATCAGTAAGGGCAACATGCCTTTGCCTTCATTTCCATTCATTCCTAAAAGTCCTCAGAGTACATTTTGTGCTTTACTTGATTCAACACAGATTTAGTCTTTCTGCATTTCACTTAGCAAAATGTTTAAGTGGTACAGTTTTGTGAAATTCTGCCAAGTTCATAAAATAATGGTAAATTAAGCATAATGTTGCAAATTCTACTTTAAAAAGAAGAATACTGACCCAAGAGTATTTAAAAATAGTTGCTGTTGTTTTATTTTCTTGTCTGGTTTAAACACTGTTAATATACCTGCAATTTGCTGTCTTCTAAATGTAATGGTAGGATAATAATATGTGGAATTTTGGTCTTTATTATAAGTAACTAAAAGCACAGAAAACAAGTTTCCATTTATCCTCTGTCCTGCAAAGATAGCCAATATTTTTTTCCTAAGTGCTGGTCCCTGGGGGAATTGGCTTTAAAGCAGAAGTTCACAAACTAGAGACTTGAAATGCTTGAGGAGGTGCGAAAGAAGAGAAACAAGATTTGAAGAAGCAAGCAAAAGTCTGTTTCCAGAGAGTAGGAGAGTAATAGACAGACAGAGAGACAGACAGACAGATTACAGATAGATGATAGATAGATAGATAGATAGATAGATAGACACATACATGATAGATATTGATATAGATATACATGATATAGATATGGATACACACAGTATGGGGACACACACACACAGAGTGTGGGGGATAAAATCTGAGATGAATCTGCATGCTTTCTAAATGGAGCACAGTGCACTTCAACACCTTCCCCAACACAAAGTACAGTACTACAGTTCATAACAGAGCTCTACTTTGGTAATCTCATCACTGAGAGGTACCCCTGGAGCTGAGGCCACAGCTGTTGTTCAGCATCACAATAAAGAACCAGACTGAATACCCCTACCCCTGGAAAGGAAGCCAAATTTCAAAGTAGGATTTCTGCTGAATGTATACTATCTTGCACCACAGTAAAACCAAAACATCTAGATGAAATCAGTCAGTGTAGGCTGGGCATCACCCTAATTCAAAAACAAGTGAACTGGAATGAGAAGCATTCAGAGCTGTAAGATTCCTTATATGGACAGAATTCCTTGGAAGAAAAATGCTCCTTCTAAAGGATACATTTCCCAGAAAAAAGACAGTATTGCATAGCAGGAGAGCCTATGGGTAAGAGTTAAATATTCACTTGGAGAACTACATTGGCATTAATCATCTAATTCCCAGATGAAACATGCCACTCAAGAAGAATGTGGTGATGCTGAGATGCTGGGAATGCTCTCACAAGCATTTGCACAGTGAATGTCTTCTCTGCTCTCCTCTCTTCTCCTTGCATTTCATTATTTCCTAGTATTTCCTTATTTCCAAACAATAATCAATAATTGCCTTCATTTATCTATTTTCATTGGATTGATGAGGCAAGGAGCCACCTGAATCAATGTCTACAAATACTCTAACTAGTTATCTGAGAATTGCATACAAGGTACTTTGTTCATATCCAGTCCCCCGCCTATCTCCTTCCAATGCTACCCCTTTCCTATCTACTCAACTTTGTATCCTTTTGTCTTTAACCTACCTAGTCCAACTGTAATGACCATATAGTCTTGGGTATGGAGCCTTCTATTGGAGAGAGAATGATCCATCTACTTGGGGCTACAGACTTAAAGAAAACTGACTCTTCCTTTCCAAGTAGCTATCAATTGCCAAGAGCTCCTCTGCCAGGGTAGGACTTCAGGCCTACATCCCCTCTTGATATTTGGGATTTTGTCTAACATGAACTTGCATACATCTTTTGTATGCTGTCACAATCACTGTACTCTCATATATACAACTGCCCTACTATAGCCAGAGAACACAGCTCCCTTGTAGTCATCCACCACCTCTGGCTCTTACACTCTTTCTCAGTAATACCTGAGTCTTGCGAGGAGGGGAATGATAGAGATGCCCCATTGAGATCAGAGCATTCCAATGTCTCTTATTCTGTGGACCTTAACCAGATGTAGGGCTTCATGTTAATTGCTATCTACTGCAAAGAGAACCTTCACTGCTGAGGGTTGAGAGATGCTCTCATAGCAATAAGTCATTAGGAGTCAGATAAATACTGTATAGTTGGTTACTCCTAACATATTCATGCCATTGGGCATGTCTTGCCAGACTGCTCATTATGGCAGCTCTCAAGGTTCACAACTGGGTAGAAGTGATGATTTCCTTTTTCCCCTGAGAGCGTGCATAGCATCTTCCAGCATTATGAAAGCTAACAAGTAGCACTGATAATTCATGTGTGTTATCTTCAGCAGCGATATCTTACCATAAAAACCTAGAGGGAATGCAGGGGCATTGGCACTATCCTGTAATGTTTGGCAATCTGAGGAATCTTACTGGCTAACAACTCCAACATAAGTAATCTGTTCCTTGTGTTTTGATTATTAGCCTATGGTTTTTAGTCATGGTTTGTTGACCATTATAGGGTAAATCAGTCTAAACTCCTTTTATATGTGGGCATGTATATATTTTAGGAAGCCTCTACAGTAATGGGTAATTATTTTATCTTTATTATTCTAAGAGAGTAGTACAAAATTTTTCTTTTATTAATGTCTCTTTATTATTAAGATTTTCATGCATAAAATGAAATAAGATTTGATCATGTCTAACCCTCTCCTTTACAACATATCCCTCTACCAATTACTTACTTTTTTCTTTAAGAAGAGAAAAATCTACATGCAGTTAGTGATGCCTGTATGTGCAGGTATGTGGTGTTATCCACTAGAGAACCTAATAGCAATCCTAGGAGTGGCCACACTCTCACAAAAGAATGATTTTCATTCTCAAGGAACTGTTATCTTCCCCTAGCTCCTCAGTAAGGGATAGGGCCTGGAGAGCATCTACCCTACCTATGCTAGAATTTTGGCTGGCTGGATATTGTGTAAGCCTTGTGCTGGTAAGCACAGCTATTGTGTATTTGTCAATGTACTGGCCACATCAGGTCCAGACAACAACATTTCATAGCCTCTGCCACAGCCTCTCATTATTACATTCTTTTTTTAATCTTCTTTTCCTCTGTGTTTTCTGAGCCTTGAAGATGGAGATTGATATAAAGGTCACATTTGGGGTCGAGCATTCACTCTCTTATTCTCAGAACTTTGCCTACTTAACCATCTCTCCATTGGTTCCTGGCCTCTGCAAAGAGAAGTTTCTTTGACCAAGGCTAAGCAATCCAGGTCTATGGGTATGCACATCAATATTTAGAATGTCCTTTGACAACATGACCATTTACTGAAACAACAGTACCAGATTCTACCCGAGGGCCTATAACTTCCAACAGTCATGGGCTTTTGACTGTGATTGTAGTACCAGGCATCAAGTTTGCTCCTGTTGAGTAGGCCTCAAACCTAACCAGAGATAGTTTCCCCATCCTAGGCATGCTGCTATTGCACCAGTGGGCAAACTGGATGCCTACAGCATCCAGGGTCCACATTTGGGTATAACCACTGAGGGCTTTTCTCCCTCAGAAGCCTGTATGAAACCGTCTAGCTATGAAAGCTAGGTACATACAAGTCTTGTGCATACTGTCACAGCCTCTGTGAGTTCATGAGTGCCAGCCTTGTAGTATTAGGGAAAAAAAACTGTTTCCTTTTGGTCACTGACTACCCCTTGCTCTTTTTAACTTTATGCCTCCTCTCCTACATACATCCCTGAAGACTGAGGGGAAGACTTTGTTAAAGACATCACATTTAGGCCTGAGTATTCCTAAGTCTCTCGTTCTTGGTGAATTGTCTAACTGTGGATCTTTGTGTTAGTTACCGTCGTCCACAAGAAGATAAACTGTTGAGGGTTGAGTGATGCACTAATCTCAGTGTATAGCAATGTGTAACTGATAATCATTTTATTACTGTGTTCATTTAACAGAACAATAGTAGGTCATGGGGGAAAGTTAAGGCTTTTTTGTGCATTCTTAGTTTTGGTTAACTCTCCCACTATCCCTTCTATTCCCAATTCTCCCCTTATTCTTTAGTCTCCAGTATCTGCCAGTCTTTTCCATGTATATATGTTCCTGGTGAAAATCAATTTGGGAAGGAAAGAGTTTATTTGACTTACATTTACAGTGACTGATTCATCCCGGGAAGCCAAGGCAGAAACTCAAGGCAGGAGCAGAAGCAGAGACTGCAGAGGAATTCTATTTACTAGCTTGTTTGCTCCAGCTTGGTCAACTACCTTATACAACTCAAGGCCATATGACTATAGACTGCAAAGCCCACAATGGGCTGGACCATCCTTTATCAATTAGCAGTTAAGAAAATGTCCCTCTGCCTCATCTAGTCTCAATAGAAGAAGATTGACCCAGTCTTACTGAAATTTGATGTGCCAGGGCTGGTTGATATCAATGGGAAGCCTGCCCTTTTCTGAAGATAAATAAGAAGCAAAGGAGGAGTTATGGGGAGGTGGGGGAGAAGAAGGGCTGGAAAGCGAGAAAGGAGGGGAAACTATAGTTGGTCCGAATATATGATTAATTAGTTGATTAATTAATTAATAAGAAAGGAGGAAAGAAGGAAAGAGAGAGAGAGAGAGAAGAGAGAGAGAGAGCAGACACAAACAGAAAAAATAAGCAACAGCAAAACAGAAAGAAAGACAATGTCCCTATGGACATGCTACAGGCCTGTTGAATGAAGGCTGTTCTTCAGTTGACAAGTGAAGCTGACCAGGGTGATGTATATTCTACCATGCTTTCAATTTTTTTAATTGGGTTATCATTTCAGTTATCTAAACTGCATCAGTAAACTCTGCCCTTCTCCTTCGATAAGTATGTACAAATAAACAGCAGAGGGATTTTACTCAACAAAGACCTGCTTTAAAGTTATGGGTCATATCAACAAAACCAACTATGATGCTGTTGTCCTTTCAAATGGATCTCTCTTACAAATGCATATGGTTTTCTCATAACTCTCAAACTTTTTAGACAAAATTTGTACCATAAATTCTCAATAAAATGAAAGATAACACATGGTGATTTATTACACATCCTCAGGCTACGATATGTGTGTTGTATATTATACCATATTCTTAGCTTGAATAAAATACTTAAATTGAATCTGAACCACTTATATAACCCTATCAACTCACCACAAACTCTATGAATATATTTTCAAACAAAATCTGATTTCATTTTTTAATGTGAGAATTTTAAAGCTAAGAGTGGCAACAGGCAAAGTTAAATGTCCATTCAGACAGTCCATTTTCCCAAAGTTCCTCTACACCCTAATGCACAGTCAGAGGGCCCATTTCAAGATTTCCGCAATGCTAAGAGCTTAAAGGATTTCAGGAATTTCAAACTGCGTCTTTAACCTCACTGCTTTAGTTTTCAAATGCCAGTTTATGTGTCAATTCCGTGCGTTAAATTTACACAAGAGTAATGCACGGAACCTAGAACTTAAAAGTTCCTTATTGGCATATGTAAAATCTCAAAAAGTGTTGAATAAACAAAAAGGATTTCAAGCACTTAATTAAATTGACTGTCAAGAGCTCTCTAAGTTATAAGGTTGTCATTTCATCCTTTTTACTTAAAAGATATACTTCTAGCAGTGAGATCCAATGTGTTTCAAGCCTCCTTCACCCTCTCTAACAAGTGAAGGTCATAAAGAGAAATGAAGGATGTATTTTATTGCTAATCCTTGTGTGAAGACATTCTATTTAGAAAATACATGGGAATTATAAAATACATTTGCTTTGTAGCAAGAGACTGCTTGCTGAACTTTTCCCTGAATTGAATGTAAATCATAGTTTTAAATAGTAGCAGTTTATCAATACACAACTGTATGTGTCTTCATCAAGCCCCAGCAGGTATAGCTGTCATCGATAGAAAGGCCTGGACAGTGGGGAAAGGGGACACCAGGCCTTCAGTGATATTTATCCTCTACAAGGAAAATATGAGTTGGAAAAATAGTCCTCATAGAATGTTTACCCAGGAGCTGCTCGGTGTGTTTATTTTGTAGAGACCTTCTTTCTATTAGGAGGATTAGGCAGGTGTTTGCCATGTGATATAACATCACAAATCAGAGAGAGAAAGACAAACGTTAACACTCCTATCTATTCTTGGGGATCCTCAGAGATAATTTTAAACATATCTCAATTTAATAGCCAATCATTCCAATGCAACTAAGAGATAAAAGTGAGAAAAATATCTCCCACTTTAATCAGCTCAGTATTAAAACTGGCAAGATTTCAAAGTCACTCACTTTATTTATAGGGCCTCAAGTACATAAATGTGAAAAATAATGATAATTTCATCTTTTTATCCAAATCATGTACTCCATGCTGAAGCTTTGAGATTGCCCTTTATTAAATGGGACTTTTAAAAATGTCTTGATAGAAAATGTATTCACAAAGAGAACTATTCTTCAAAGCCAAGGCTTACACCACATCAGTCACACTGCGCAATGATAAAAATGGAACTTTCTTGACCATGTCCTTCAGTGCTGTCACAGCAGTCCATTCTATTGGGAAGATTTTTCCTATGTTGTAAAGGCTGCCTGATTATGTTTGCAGTTATATATTAGAGCCAGGGAGAGGAAACATGGTCTTTGGGAACCAGAACTTAAAGATCCAGAAGGTAGTTGGATAACTTACACAATTTAGAAAAGAAAAACTGAAAAGCAAATAAAAGATTAGTAATGGGTGTTTTTTTAAGAGATATGCATTATCAAAAGTAGTTAATATAGAATACAGAAATACACTACAAAGGTTAATATTTGAAGTCACCAAAGCTGGGCACATCCAGGAACCTAGCATTAATGTCTTGAAGGTATTATAAGATCTGTGCAATTGATCTGAGTCCCAAGGGAAACTCGGCGACTGGCTCACTGTGTATGCTTCCTCTCTCCATATTGCGACTCTGCCTTTTAGCTTTCTGGATGATGTCTGCCTTCTAGCCAGCCAAAAGGGGAATGAACACACGGAAATCATGAACACTAAGCCAAAATTGTACATATTACTTTCTTCTGACTCCCATTGCCCAGAATCCAGTCATGTGGCTACACCTAACTATAAAGGGAACAGGGAAATGCTACCTAGCTTTCTGTTTTAAATGAATAAAATACTTGTATTGTTAAATAGAATAACTATTTCTACAGACCTATATTAAGAATAGCTGATCATACAGCTCCCCTACTCATGCCCAAATAATATGTATATTCTTACTTCTAGACAGATATAATCCAATAAATGTTATCTAAAAATGGGACATTTATCTTAAAAGCCATAAGACTGGAATGACAGGAGAGTACATGAAAATAAATTTTCCATGATTGAAGCCAATAAGAAAACAGAGGAGAGAAACATAGCTCACATAGTAGAAAAATCCTTTGTAATGGGAACCTGTATAATGCTACCCCAAGAGGGAGCTCTCCTAGCTTCCCAGTCCATTTGTCTCTTCTTCTTGGAAAGCCTGTATAGTAAACACACACACACACACACACTCATACTCTCTCTCTCACACTCACACACACACACACTCATACATTCACACACACATTCTCTCTCTCTCTCTCTCTCTCTCTCACACACACACACACACACACACATACATACATACACTCATACATACACACTCATACACTCACACACACATACACACACTTAAAGGCTTTTGTTTTGTGAGACAAAGACTCAGTATATGAGTCTTTTACCCAGACAAAGCTGGTCTCCAACACATTGATCTAGCCTCTGTCTCCTGACTGCTGAAATTACAGGTATGACACTATGCCTGACTTAAACACATTTCCAGAACTTTTATCCATGACCACCTCTATTTTGTGTGAAAGAACATTAATACAGATATTTTCAGGGAGAGTTTCAAGTACAAATATTGAGATATTACTTTCAGTGATGTGGAGGCAAGATGAGGTTGGTAGGTGGAAACCAAGATTGGCTGTCTGCAGAAACTGCGGCACAAGAAAACGGACATTAGTGTTGAGAATGCCTGGTAAGTGATGGCATGTAGTAATAACATTTCTATTAAACTATCTTGTATACAAACATCGGGAAGGAACAAGTCCCACAGCTTTAAAATCTCATTGGCTAGCTGCTGGTAGTGCTATGGATCCTATTATGTAATTTTAAAGTATTAATCTCAGTTCTTTACTATGATCTTAAGGCACAAAGTGAAATGAGGGACTATTTTTTCCAAAAGAATTTCTTATTTACTGCGGCTGAAAGGTTGACGCTCAATGGATGGGAATCAAGCAGAAAATTTGGTCAGAAAGCTTGCTGAATTGAAATACAATTTAAAATGATAGTCTTTTTTTTTTTTTTTTTTTTTGGTTTTTCGAGACAGGGTTTCCCTGTGTAGCCCTGGCTGTCCTGGCACTCACTTTGTAGACCAGGCTGGCCTCGAACTCAGAAATTCCCCTGCCTCTGCCTCCCGAGTGCTGGGATTAAAGGCGTGCGCCACCACGCCCGGCTAAAATGATAGTCTAACCAATTTCTTACATGGAAGTAAGAACACCAACTAATAAAAAGTAGCATGCTAAGAGTTACAGTAGTAGTGTCTTGGAAGATTTAGCACTCAGAGTGATTCAGAAGCCTCAAAGTAGCCCTGCAACCTCCCTCTTACCAGCCCCTTACTAGGTCTTCTTGTCAGGAGTGACAAGAGTCTCTTCTCCCTCCATAGAGGCTTCCTGACTTACTCAAAGGTCTTCTACGGTTTTATGTCCAGAGAGGCATTTTATAAGTTTCCATCACTTCTGCTACTTGCTGGCATCTTTAAATCTCTATTCTGAGATCCCACCATACTCAATAGCCGAATACAAGATAAAACCTAGTTTTAAAAAAAAAGTATATGAGCCAACATAATCACAAAGTTTTCCTACTTTATGTCAATGATTTAGGGAAGACTAAGGATAAAATAGTACAGTATAATTTTAGGTTGTGCCAAAATTATCGTCACATATGGGTACAAGTATATAATTATATATAAATATAAACCTATATTTGCATATATTATTATGTAAACCATAAAAATAAAGTGTGATAGCTAGAGTATATGAGAAGAGTTGTAATTGTTTCGCCAGCTAGTTAATTGAAATATGAGCTCAGTGCAAGCCTATGCTAAATGAAGTTGTAATGACATAAATCTCTTCAAATACTGTAGAAAAAGCAACTTACACCTACAGATAGTGGAAGTTTGGGGGCGATTTTTCATACATGTCAGGTCATTTAAGCTCTACCATAAGATTGAGGAAGCCACTTGTAAAGGAAGCATATTTGTCTCTCTGACTGTTACTGAATACATTCTGGGTACATGAGAAAGCAGGCACACTAGAAAGGGGCCTAGTGATATCAGAGGTAGATCAGAATTCTGATTTGGCAAAAGTCAATTGGTGGCAACAAACTCTCTAAAAAAAAAAAATACAACAAACAAACATGATGTCTGTAGACGGCACCAAGGACAATAACCAATCAGTGACCTACAACTCCAGGATCTGAGCCTGTAGCCAATTGTTTATAGCATGGTGAGCTCTAAAATACATAAACAACTTTCTTGATCTGTACAATTGAATACATTCTAGTTCTGGGAGGCTGGCAGGGGAATCTGTCATGATGCAATCATAATCACTATCACAACTCCAAGACCCAAGGGCTTTCAAACACTTAGAGGCATTTCAGCAAAGCTAAACCCAAGGTCCTTTTAGGAAGTGGCTCCTTACTTTGTGCAGATGACCTGTAATGAGTCATGAGGGTAATTGTACTTATAAAAGTTACTGATCAGCCTTGGCTCAGAGGCAACAAGAACTATTTGAGATATAAAACACATCTGTGAATCAGAGGGACACTCATGAGGACCTGTTACAAAGCTGTCCCATTTCAAAAGTTGAATACACTTAGTGGAATCTGACCCCCCCCCCCAGATCGTGGTTATTTGTTCAGATACTGGGGGTATACATGAAATAGACATTCACTGAGAATTACAGTGATGCCCATAGTGGATTTGTAACCTTTAGATAAATTAATATAACCCATTAAAGAAAGGATAGACTTATTGCTGGAGTCCTTGGGATGACTACCTACATCATGGATCAACAGATGGCAATACTGATACACTGGCTTATGTGCTTAGTTCTAAAGCCTAGGTCCACTGCTTCATATGTATTGGTTGTATCTGGGGAGATGGGAACTATTCTAATTATATTTCTGATGCTGTGATGAAGTACTCTGACCAAAAGCAACTTATGGGGGTGGGGGCAAGGATGTAACTGACTTACACTTGTAGGTCATCATCTACCATTGAGGGAAGTCAGTTAGGAACTCAACTAGGAACATAAAGCAGGATCCATAGAGAAACACTACCTGGCAGATTGCTTTCCAGCTTATGTATGCTATCTTCCCAGGGAGTGGTGCTGCCCAGAGTGGGCTGGGCCCTTAACATTCAAGCCAGTTCTCTCTAGACATTCCCACAGGCCAGAAATGATACTCAACTGATACTCCCTTCCCAGATGCCCTTAGGCTGTGACAATTGAACAAATAAAGCTAGGTAGCTTTAACATCCCACTCTTTGTCAATTTGACATACAAATACATAACTTTTCAATTCAACATAACCCAGGGTCTCATAAATACAGTATAAATACAGGACATAAAAGCAATCACACTTAAGTAAAACCAAACCCAGAATCCAGTAGTGTGAATCCAGATTCTGTATCAATGTTAAATATTTAGGATTCACTTATAGTATAATCTTCTGACTCCAAAAGGCTTGACCTTTTCCAGCTCTGCCACCCATAATCTATTTCATAGGCTCAGGCCAGCTCCATTTCATATTGTCCACTGTCTACACCATATAATCCTGGTATTTCCAATGTCCACTGTAATGAATGAGCCAACAACATGAATCTATATAGTTTCACCAGGTATAGGGGTAGCCAAGAGCTTGTATCCATAAAACTGACAGGTGGTAGGTAGACTGAGTAGCATGGGCCACTGGGTGGGATGGGCTTTGAACTAGAGTACATAGGAATTAGCCTGGTGCCTGGATTTGTAGATATTGTCTTAGAGCTTAAGTCCACAAAGTCTGGTAAGGTACTGTCATCCACTAGGGTAGGATGGTCCTTCGGCTAATAGAATAGATTTGGATCCTGGATCCCATGGAGCCTTGTAGCAGAAGGACTGATCTAAAGCCTAGAACTTATCAAATGGTGGGGTTGGCATCAAACTTATTGTAACCAATCTCATACCTGAAGCCACTGGGGTCAAACTGGAAATTGTGTTTTACTAGTGTTATCTTAGAAGTTGAACATGTAAGTACTAGCCAGAGGCACATCCTTATAAGAGCTAACTTGCGACCAGAGTATAAAGGGTAGTCTTGGATCTTGCATCTCTAGGAGGTGGTCTAGTCTGGGTTCTACTAAGATAGAGTTGAACCTTGTAACATAAAGTTATAGGTATCAGAGTTCTAGTTTAGGGCTCTGGATCCAGGCTGACACTGGAACAAACCTAGACCCTGTGTCTGTGGTGGCCACCTAATGCATAAGTCAAAATTATCACTTGTTATGACCTGAGCCTGGAACCCTGGGGTATATGGGCTGCCTCAGTTCTGAATGTGGTTAGACCCTTTATCCATGGGGGTTATCTTGACTTAGTGACCATGGACATAGGGTCTATCCAAGTGATAGGTTGCCCTGAGGCTTGGTTTGTGGAGTCAATCTAGTCCTGGGATTATTCCAGAGATGAAGGTACTGGGATTAGTCTGGTTCAAGGTCAGGCCTAGAACCTGATTCTATAGAGCTAACATGCTTCTGAGGTGGACATTAATAGTAATATGGAAATAGATCTAATCTAGAACCTGAGGCTGCGGAGTCAGTTTGTCAAGTACATACTCCTGAGACTAAATCCACAATTCAGGATGTTGCCAAAGGAAAGTTAGAAGTTCAATTTGTGGGTTATCAGCCTGGATCCTGAATCTATAAAAGTTATCTTAGCATTGAGCAGGCAGTACCCCAAACCCATAGGAACCAGCCTAGAAACTGGGACCAAGAGTTAACCTGACCAGTAGTATTATAGGAGCCAGCCTGGTAGTCCTTTAGAGGACATCTGTAGCTTGAGTGCATCAGAGATGAAACCAGTACATAAGCTACCTAGAGTTCAAACCCTTCACATAGGCATGGAGTCTGTGTCTAAAGATGTCCTACATACTGAAGTGGGCTCAGGCTTGAAGGCCTGATACAGAGAATAGCCTTCAAGTGTGGACCTGTTGGGTGCTAGGTTTTACTCTGGCATAATAACGATCAGACAGGTCTAATGTGCTGATTTTTTCTTCACCCATGAAGAGCATCTCTTCGTGTACCTCATCACCTGGGATGGCATGGCATGTGAAACTCTGCTTCCAAACACACAGTGTATCTTGTTTCTGTGCTTTTCTCGGGTGCTGTAAGGCAGTTTCTGTAGGTTAACGTGTGTGGGAAAATGTTCAGATTTGTGGATTCTTTTGGAAGAAGGACTGCTGAAATTAGTTCCTATATATTTTAAGAAAACAAAAACACATTGTAATTAGGAAAGAGTATTTTTTTTCAGGGGTGGTATGTGTTGCTCCAGGCTTTTTCTTTCTCAGCTTTTTCCCTCTTTCTCTCTCTCTCTCTCTCTCTCTCTCTCTCTCTCTCTCTCTCTCTCTCTCTCTCTCTCTCTCTCTCTCTCTCTCTCTTTCTCTCTCTCTCCTGCTCTTGCTCTCGCTCTTGATCTCATTCTCTCCCTTTTTCTCTCATTGCCTCCATTTATTTCGTTATTGAGGGGGAATACCTGCTAGGGGATATGGAAGGCAGAGGAGCACTTTTGGAAATCTCTGTGTTGTTTTTTCCAACTCCATAGGTCCTAGAGGTCCAACCCAGGTGAGCAGACTTCCCTTCAAGCGAATTGGCAGTCTTAGCCCTCTTGGGGCTGGGACTTGCTCCCTTTCCCTTGCCTTTCTATTGATTGTGTGTTTTCTCAGTGGGGCTGTCTGTCCTTTATGACAGATCCCAGCTCACAGGCAACAGGCTTACATACCCTGAAAACGGCTCTTCCAAAAACACCCAAACCATTCTTTAGTAAAAATTATATTATTGTAATAGACAGCTCCTTGTGACTAGAGTCACTATAAGCTTTCTCTGTGGATTGAGTGTGAAAGCAGAGCAATGCATCATGAGAGTTTTGCTTTTTGTTTTGTTTTATTTTGTTTTGTTTTTAATTTCCACCCATTCAGTTTCCATAGAGAGCCGTACCTTGTCTCAGGCTCTCTTTTGTATCTTCCATGTAGACTGCTCCTGGAGGCTGACCTTTAGCGGCTGCCTTCTTTCATATTTACCAGCACGGTATTCAGTCTAGCTATAACTCAAAGAATATACATACAATGGTCACTAGGACATTTCCCAGATTAAAGAATTCCTAAACCATGTAGGAAATGAACAGAGGAAGGTTTTTTGTGTAAATCCTGTTTAAAATCTCTCTTGTGTCCTGAACCAGGGGGAAAAGGTGAGGAATGAGCCCCAGAGAACTTATAAGCCCTTTTAGCTAATAATAAAACTTTCCTGGTATTTGTTTCATTTGTTGGAGATCGCATCTCTCTTTCTTATAACTGCAAGTCAGTAGTTAACACAAATGTTCGACTATACACCTGTTTCTAGAAAATATTTTCTTGCCTATTTTTTATTAGATACTTTCATTACTTACATTTCAAATGTTATCTCCTTTTCAGGAGTGTGACAGTTTACAGCATGCAGAGCAATAGCCAGTAGACTCTAACCTACTGTCTATACCTCTGCTCTAAGCAGAAGTTCACCCTCTTTGTTTAGAAAGACAACACATAAATCTTCTTTGAGACATCATATCTCCATGTCATTAATGTCTCCCCTTCTTCTCCAGAGTTAAGATGGCTATCATGGAAAGATGTTAACTTCTCTGACCAATGGTGCAGGCCTGTCAGTATATCTAGTATTTCACACACTTCCCTTAGATGGAAGAGCAAGTTGCATCAAACAATTAGGAACCAGTGCTTGTCAATATCCCATCATGGATGAGGATGTGGCTCATGGTGCTGAGGCCCCACCCACTCCGGAGGAGCCAGTTAACATGCTGGGAGAGTCTGAGCTCCTTTCCTTAGGAGTGTCTCAGTGGTAAGTCACCATGCTGCAGAGAACATAAGCTCTACCTGATCTCATTCAAGGATCTGTGATTAACCTCAGTGGGTCACAAAACAAGAAAAACAAAACAGAAGACATGAAAAAAAGAGATGTGTTGAGAAGAAGCAGTTCAGTAGAAGTGGCATTAAGGCCTGAGAGGAATAAATATGACCAAGATATTTTATATTCATATATGGAATTGTCAAAGGATTAAAAAAATAAAGAGTAGTACCTGAATTTTATGTCTTATAATTTTGCAGCATATTTTATCATTGAGTAACTACCAGGATTTAGACTTTAAGGAACATGTAAAGCTCCAAACAAACTATTAATCTTTAAGTAGATTAACTCGAGCTTCCTATAATAAGCCATTTGGATGGGGAACATGGAGCAATGGAGACAGAGAATCCAAGAGAAATCAAGGGACAGAATGATTTTTCCTGAGCCAATAAATAAAGTCCTTGTACACATGCCATCCCCCATCATGGAAAGGTGGTTGTCTTCAAGCCTAGTAATCAGAGTTTGACTTCCCAGGAATCACATGGTGGAAGGAAAGAACATCCTCAGTTGTCTTCTGACCTTTTCATGCCTATGCACATGCACACACATAACAAACAAGCAAATAGACAAACGCAATTAGGAAAAGTAACATGGCTCCTAAATGCATGCTTTTCTCAGTTTTCAGGTTCCAGAAGTAAACTAGATTAAAATTTGAAGTGAGACATGGATATTTGAAAACTAACTCTTGTTCCTGCCTTGGGCAATTTACTAAGCATCCTTAAGGCTCAAGTACCTTATCTGCCATGTGAAGATAACATTTGCTTCAAGGATTAAGGGAACCATCAGATAACTCAACTCAGTACCTGACAGACTCTGGTTTTCTCTGCTCACAATCTTTCTTCCTTCAATCAGGATTTCATCTTCTTTTTTATTTGTTTGTTTGTTTGGTTGGTTGGTTGGTTTTGTTTTGTTTTGTTTTTTGAGACCGGGTTTCTCTGTATAGCCCTGGCTGTCCTGGAACTCACTTTGTAGACCAGGCTGGCCTCAAACTCAGAAATCCACCTGCCTCTGCCTCCCGAGTGCTAGGATTAAAGGCGTGCGCCACCACGCCCGACAGGATTTCATCTTCTTGTCTCCATTACTGGCTGCTGCATCATGGATGCACCTTTTCTGATTGCAGCTGTTTTACCAAAGGCTTCTCTCTCTCTCTCTCTCTCTCTCTCTCTCTCTCTCTCTCTCTCTCTCTCTCTCTCTCTCTCTCTCTCTCTCTCTCTTTGTATGTGTGTGTGTGTGTGTGAGAGAGAGAGAGAGAGAGCCCTAGATCTAAGCTGTTGCTGTTACTCTGCTAATAAACTCTGAATAGAAAGCCAAAGTATAGGTATAGGAGAACTGGATGTCATGGGAAACTCAGTTGCCATGGCCAGGGATTGAAATTATCCATTTTCTTTATCACAAATTATACATTTCATCATTGGATACCCAACCAGAGATACCCAATGCCAATTGCCACAGTAACGAATATAAATAGGATGCATCCTTTCCATCTGTATCCCCAGTACTGGCTTCTCTTTAATGGCCATGGGATGCTCTTTCTTACAGTATTCTAAGTACAACCATTTACATTTATAATCCAAAATGCCTGCTGTCTAAGTCTTCCCAAGTCTTTCTGCCTTGAGGGAAATTCAATACTTTTATAATTAAATGAAATGAATTAGGTCTCCATGCCACACACTAAGGAAGTCCAGAACTCTCACATTCTTGTAAGTGGCTGGATCTCTTCCTTCAAACTTAAGTTCTTCCCCACTGTTCTGCAGCTGTGTTCTTCCTTCTATAACCTTTGGGTCCTACTGGTCTGTTCTCAAGGTAGAACACTGCTAGTAGCTTTCCTTAGGACTGTGCTCACTGGTAAGTCACCATGCTACAGAAAATACAACTTTTAGCCAGGCTCACTCAAGGAATCTTAGTTAATGAGTCACAAAAGCAGCAAAACAAAAGCCATGAAAGTAAGAGAGGATTTATTATGAAAGGGTTTGGTGAGAGATGAGGGTAAGGCATGAAAGGGTAACAGGAATAAAAATGACCAAAATATATGATATACATGTATGAACTGGAATAGAAATTTATGCTGGAAGAGGCGGATATTTGAGTACTACCCATCTTGCAGGTCCCATGGTTTCATACAAAGTTAATTTCTGGATGAGCGGCTTGGGAGACCCTAACACATTACCCCAAACCTTGTTTTCCCATGTGACTCCTTCTACCACACATTTGAGAATCCACAAACCTCTACCTCCTCCACCCTTCAAGTAAAACATTTTTAAATCCCCTTCCATTCAACAGTGCATGTCACATTCATTTAATACTGCATATCTGATAGAGACAACTGGAGAAGAGCTCAATATCTAATTTTCTTAAGATGAATTTCATTCCTTAGGTCAAATGGTCAAACTAAAGAGGATATGAAAATATATGTGTTGATAGCTCTTAAAAGATTCAAAGTTCTAAAGTGTAAATTGACAATAGAAAAGCCCTGGTGCCCTCTACAAGGTGATGATTGTGGAGTTCCAAACTGTGGTGGCTGCTCTTTCCTGTTCATTTGATGCATAGTCTAAGTTTGATATTAGGGATTGAGGACCTCAAGTGTTTCCAAACTTAAAGTATTAGCACACAAACTTCCAATAACTCTCCTCCTGTTAATTCCAATAGCTACTATCCTATGCTCATTTTCTAAGCTACAGAATAATATGATCAGGTCTGCAAAAGTCACATTCTTTGAGAGGATGTGAGGTCATGTCCTGTTCCATGAAGAGATGTTCAATATAGTGTAACACCACCGTTCATTTATGTATGAAATAGGGTTGGCTTATATAAGAACGGTATGTCCTGATTCCTGGCATAATAAAAAGGTCACCTCAGTAGACCCGGTGGTGCTAAAGGATCCTGATGAGCCTCTTAGTGGATTTGAGCTATGCCGTAGTTTCTCATCCTCTCCCTGGTTTTGACAATACCCTGGTTTGTATATGAGCTCTACCAGGCCTTTCCCTTATGCTGCACATTCTATTCTGGAAGTCATGGTCACTTTTCTTTTCCTTTTTTTAAAAAACTAAAACCCTTAGGCTAGACAAAGGCTAGCATCACAGGCACTAAAGTAAATTTCAAACCACTTCCAGATGCCCTTCTAAAAGCTGAAAGCTAAAGAGAAAAGATAGTCAAGGCTCGATCCAGACTAAGCATGAGTGGATGTTTACCAAAAAGTCCATGTGTTGCTAATCAATAAACACATTGCTTAGTGCTTAGATCTCTTTTAAAAGTATAGAAACACTTATAGTGCATGTTTGCGCTCTTTACACTGCTATTAAGTTTTCATGTCTTAATTAATGTGTAATTGTTCTTATACTTACTTGATTATTATCTTTCTTCATCTTTTAAAGAAAAAAACAAAACATTAAGTTATCCTATCATTCTATGGATTGGCCAATAGGTCAATGCTTAGGAAAGCATGTCTATATGATGAAAGATCAATGAAGAGCGATCTGAGGCTGAGCCACCTGACTTCTGTGGCTGAATCACCTGACTTACTAGGCAGGCTGCCTGAGTCAAATTCCATCTCTACTGCCACTGACTTTCAGAAGCCTCAGTTTTCTCACATTTTAAATTTGGAATAATATTACCTATCTCATGTGCTAATAGGTGGCAAGGTGTAGGGGAGTACCTTGGGTAGAGTAAGCCATCTCTAAAAGCTTATTGCTGTTAATTCTTTTAACTACGCTGGAATGACTGCTGAAGCTCAAACCTTTTGTTTAGACCAAAAGCATTTGCACTAAACAGCATACAATGGTTTAATCCAGAAAACAAAAATCACTTTTATTTTTCTCTGCATTTAGTCACTTATTACCCAAAATTATAGTTAGGACCTAAATTATAGTTAGGCCATGCATTGAAAGAAGTTCCAGGAACATGGTACCAAACAAGGGAGACAGGTTCATGTGAAGCCTTAATTCTAAAGAGCGGAAAACAAGCAAAATGGACAAGAAAATGATGTCTGATAGTAATAGCACTGTACAGGAAATAAAATGAGTGATCTAACAGGAGAGTGTAGAATGAAGATCATGGCAGAGACTATATTCTACAAGTGAAATGAAGACCAAGACCTGAGCAAGAAGATTCTTCAAAGACCTGACTGAGCATAGCCCAGGAAAAGGAAAAAGCTGCTGTCCATGCCAAAGAAAGGGAGCAGTGTGTTTGGGGTTCTTGAAAACAAAGTGTTGCAGGTCGGGTCAGAGACACAGGCAACAGCAGCAATGTGGAGCTTTGAGGCTTTCTTGCTTTGGTCAAGTCTAAATTTCCTACACTGAATGAGATGGGAAGCTCTGGACAGTGAAAATGAGTAAAGATGCTGAGATCTCATTTACAACTCTACATCATCACCCTGGTGGGCAGGCTGAGAATAGCTGCTAGGAGAGAAAGCAGACAGAGGAAAGCCATTACAAAGCCACTGCAGGCAGTAAGGAAGGGTTCTGACAGAATGTGGATTGGGTGTGTGTAGGAAGGCACAGGCAGGGTGAGAAGGAAGAGGAAGTCCAGGAGTTACCCTTGGTTTTATTTTGAGAAGTCAACTGGCTGCTGACTTACTGAATCTAGAGGTCATGCATTGGGAGGCACAAGTTCAGAGAAGAAAATCAAATGCCATTTCATGGCTCTCTCAACTTGACCACTTGTATTGAATAAAAGATGTATATTTTTCTAAGTTGGAAATAAAAGAAGAGAACTCATTTTTCATACTTCTGCAATGTCTTCCCAGGAGAGGAGATTCCTACTCCACTGATTGATGGAACAGCATAGCCCCTTCCTGTCTGCCCTGGAGAGGAGATTCCTAATCCACTGATGGAGCAGCATAGCGCCTTCCTGTCTGACCTGAGCTTGTGCTCTATTTGCATATACATTAGCACATACCTGCTTGTCTAAGATCTTTCAACATTTTATTAAGATTATAAATCTTGATATTAAAGTTCAATGAATTCCAAACAGACTGTATTGTGTAGGGATTTACGTGTGTGTGTGTGTAAAATAAGGGCAAGATAAGCAACAAAGGGAAGATTTATCAAAATCAAAACAGTGTTTATGACTAAAGGTAAGACCAAAAGAGCATCAACTATCTTAGGACATTCTTATATCCATGACATAAAAGGTGACTTAAACATTTATTGTCCTCTAAGTTTCATGAATAAGAAGATTGTGTATATGACAGATACCATAATAAGAAGAGAATTTGTCAGTTCATTCCTCTATTACATAAGAACAGATGACTTCTAATGACATTTTTCCTCCAGGAGTACATGGTCTCTACAGTGGTAGGAGCCTGCTTTGACTTCTCTTAGGCTCCCAATTCCTCCCCACATTCATTCGTTGGCACATAATGAGCCACCTGCCTCTTCTTATCTACCAACACTAAAGAATTCGGCCCAAGCATAAAGTTGTTTTGAGGCAGGTAAGACAAAAACACAACACCTGTAATTTCAGGAATGCCTGCTGCCTCCTCTCTCTCAGCATGAACTCTGGAGAAGCCCAGAACCATGCCTGCTTAGCTTTATTGTACCAAGCCCAAAGTATAATGAACAGCGACATGGAATAGATCTGATGCTGACAGTGGCAGCAGTCAGAACATGCCCAAAGCATGAGCTAACATGCCGAGAACAGGTAGTGTGCAATAGTTTCACCAGTCCTTAAGCAATACACAGTCATCATTTCAAATGAATCATTTCTATTTTAAGTTTTGACAAAGTAGATCATCTATACTCTAACTCTTATTTTAAGAATATAAATATACTTCCCTGCAATAGACAGACTAGGGAACAATATGAGGATAGCGCAAAAATTCCTATTTGCTTACACACTGTCTTCTTCATGAAATAAATGAGACTGATGCAAAAAGATGAACCCCAATGTGACCTGTGCCCCACAGGAATATGCCATGTATCCACATGCTCTTCAAACACCTGCCTGCTACCTCATTTCTCCAGCCTGTGTTATGAGCCTCACTGTGCTATGAGTCCACATCTGGTATTAGAATTTCCCGTCTAATTTCAGATCACCATCACTCCATGATAACTCTTAAGCTGTGTCCTTCTAAGGTCTACTTCCATCAGCTAACCTTCAATTTGCAAGTTTATTAAGGTATTCTGTATTTCCTCACCATGAAGTACATATGAAGCAGTATGTTTCAATCGTGTGTGTGTGTGTGTGTGTGTGTGTGTGTGTGCGTGCGCATGCGCACACGCGTGCATGCGCATGCATGTGTATGTGTATGTGTATGTGTATGTGTATGTGTATGTGTATGTGTATGTGTATGTGTATGTGTCACTAATAGTTTTAGGTCTGTGGTCCTAATGCATGAATCCTATCACATCTACATCACCTAATTGCTAAGTAACTGGCCTACATCTGATCTGGGTTGAGTTCCTAAACTAAACCAATATCTAAGATCATGGGGCAATTTAGAAAAATTGACATACAGTTTATCTGAATCTTAACATATGTTCAATTGTGATGCTTAGAATGAGAAGATTTTTTGCAAATGAAAAAATCCTTCACAGATTTGTTTATTGCCATCTTACCTAGACATTTGCTTTTTATATTCATTATTTTATTATCTACTTTTGCATATCTTGATTGTACCAGAAGAGGAAGAGGAGAAGGAAGAGGAGGAGACGTTTTTCTTTATAAAATAAATAGGCCATGCTATGGGGTGCATATGCATGATTTCTGACTAGAATTATAAACATAACATGAATTCTTCCTCATTCCTAAGAAGAGCATTAATGGTACCTGAAAGTTGGGTGCTTCAAGTGTAAAAGAAGAATGAATGGAAAGAAAAAGAACAGGAAAGTCTCAGTTTTTGCTGATAAAATATAAAAATATCACTGCAAATTGATATTTGCTTAGATTCCTCTGCATGTTTGTAATTCATACTTACAATTGGGTCACAGTTTTGTGTAAAAATTAAGAAGAAAAAAGGAGGAGGAAGAGGAGGAGGAGAAGGAGGAGGAGGAGGAGGAGGAAGAATATATTGACATCAAGGGCCTTGAAGAGCATTGCATTCGGAAGCTCTTGAGAGTTAAGCCAACACCCTCACAAGGCTGACCTCCTGGCTCAATGTGGATGTGCACCAGAGACTCCTGTCCATGAGAGCTTGGACTTTCACCAATAAACTGATCAAAAGCTGTGTCTGTCAATTTCCTCAAATATAATTCTGATCCTGAAAGAAGGGAGACCATTATGAAAGAAGCGTCTGGTCGTGTTGCCTGAACTGACTTGGGTTCAGTGTATTCCCAGGAGCTATGTGAGGGTGAAGTGTGAGTGGTCCCTCTTTTCTTTCCCAGTTCCATGAGGGATATAAACATTAAATGCCTGTACTAACTGTGCATAACGAGCACAAACCTCAAGCAATCTGAGGTGAGCCTACTGTTATACAAGCAGATGCTAAACATGATTGCGATTTTTTTTAACTTGTGAGAATTGTACTATGTATTAAGCAAATATTAAGTTGAGGAGTTGAGATAATGAGATTTGGGAAAGGCACACTCTTCTCTATTGTCCAGTTTTTGGTTTTGGTGGGTTTTTGTTTGTTTTTGTTTTTTGTTTTGTTTTGTTTGTTTTTAAACAACCAGGTCTACATTTCATAGTCTCATAGAGGAGTAAATTTCACATGTAAAATTTATTTATAGAACTGCAATGGACTCTGCTCTGGACAGACAAAGACGAACACAATATAGACCCTAGTTCAGTGTGGTCAGGCTCCTTATAGAGAGGCAGCGATAGGAGAAAGGGCCCCCTGCTACCTTCCCTTCAGGGCACACAAAACTCAAGAATATTAGAGAACAATGCAAAGTGGGGGACAGTTTAATAGCAATGGCTTTGAAAAAAATCAAAGGTCTCTTAGTGTGATTTCCATTGCTATACAAATAACAAGACCAAAAGAAAACTGGAGGAAGAGGTTTGTTGTTGTTGTTGTTGTTGTTGTTGTTGTTGTTGTTGTTGTTGTTGTTTTTCGAGACAGGGTTTCTCTGTATAGTTCTGGCTTTTCTGGAACTCACTTTGTAGACCAGGCTGGCCTTGAACTCAGAAATCTGCCTGCCTTATCTTATACTTTACAGTCCATCATCAAGGGAAGTCAAGGCAAAACTCAGCTTGGTAGAAACATGAAGCAGAAGGAACAAAGCAGTGCTGTTTCTGGCTTGCTATCAGGCTCAGTTAGGCTACCGTTTTATTTAGCCCATGGCCACCTGCCTAGGAATGGCACCACCCATGGTGGGCTTGGCCCACCCTATGTCATCAAGAAAAAGCATCACAGATATGCCCTCAGGCCAATGTGGCATAGTAATTTGTCAACTGAGGTTCCCTCTTCCCATGTGTGACAAACTAACAGTCATGATCAAGCATCACAGCCGGTCTGAATATTATTGGCTCTTTTGGGGGGTCCTCGGTGTACTTTTAGATGCTCCAAGTCTCACTTTCTTTATGTTGACTCCAGGATAGTAATGTCAACTACACAGGGCGGTTGAAACTGCATGTATGAGGCTCTTGGCATAGTGTCTGACATCCATTATATGGATGGTGTGTGTTTTTGCAGAATGCACCCTGGCAACAGACAGGATGATGAACGGATGATGGGTGCAGGTGGGCAGCTTGTCTTCCCCCTCAAAGCACTGTGCCTGAGTGGTAGCACAAGGTAGATCTATCCTCATACAGTCGAGAAGTTCCAAGGCTTCCCAGCATGGGGTTGATGTGGAAGTTTCAAAGATCATAAAACTTTCTCAGGAGAAATAAGGAGCTAGACAAGTTCTGCCCAAGGAAGTTCTCACAAGAGGCCGTTGTAAAACGTCCCCATTCCTCTGAACTTAACTTGAAAAATGTTCCCACTAAAGCCCAATGGGAGTTTTATGTGAGAAAGGGATAGAATTAGGTCTTGTGTATTTTTAAAGGGTCATACAAAAAGGCAATGTCTAAATTTTTTACAGATGGTAGCAGAAGGGCTGATGCAGTTGGCCAAAACTGACCTTTTATGCTTCCCAAAAGCAAATGTTTACTGAGCGAAACTCAACTATACTACCAATGGAAAAGAAAATCCCTGGGTGCTTACATTGGATAACCCAGAGTACATCCACTGCCAAATACATTTATAAAAATCACTAAGAATGTTTTTCATGCTACCTGTTTTCAACCTTCCCCAAGATTTTGCTCTGTAGTTGCTTTTTCTGAAAGACAAATATGTTTCTGAGGAAAAGTAATATTTCAACAAGATTGGTCTTGTGGAAATCTGTGCATCTCAGGACCCTCACTGCTACTGTTGTGAATCCGTCTCTGCTACCTCCGTGATGCCCAGAAAAGGATGAGCACAGAGACTGAGCCAAGTCTTCTGGATTCTGAACAGATGTGAACTTCTTCCAGAATGGAGAACCTCTCCACTTTCTTTCAGAGAGAGAAATGGGTGCCAGGAATTTCTATGTTGTTTTCAACATTAAATAACTCTTAAAACCCAGAATTTTGATGAGCTCTGTTAAAGAAAAGAATTTCAAAACACAGAAATCCATCAAAGCTGAGTGGTCAAAGGGAAGAGCAAGTGATCACATATGAAAGATGCATTAACAATGGTAGTTGGGGGCCTTGGCAGTGCACAGGATGCCTGTCATCTGCAACTTCTTGTTTACCTCTTATGCAGTATTTTCTAGGTCCCTTTTGAGATGTAGACATTTAAAACATAATTTTCTCTATAGCTTATGGCTGGAAAGCTAGGACCATCCACTCTTCCAGTACAAGAAAAAGCAAAGTAGTAACTACACACAAGGAAATTCTTACTGAGGTTCTAATCAAACATTTAAATTAAAAGTTTATAGAGGTTTCTATCTTTTCAGGAAACAAGAAGTTCACAATGAGGCAAAAGTACTTAGCAGTTTTAAAATTTAAAAAAGGAGTTGTATCTATAAAAATATGTGGGGGTGCCTGCCTGGAGATCAGGGTCTGATTATCCCTGGGGTGAGGGTGAGGTGGTTGTATACAGGTATTTATCAAAGCTCAGCAAATTGCTACATGTTTAGTTTACTGGTAATAAACTTTTAAAATAAATTTTATTTATCAAATCATAAAATATCATTGATCAATAGCATATATATACATACACACACATATTGTACAATGATCAGGTCAAGATAAGTAATATCTCTTACCTTACCGAGTCCTTTTCTTTGTACTGAAAACATTTAAAATAATCTCTGATAACTCTTTAAAATGATTCATTACCAAACATATTGATCCTTCTTGGATCAAGAACATCATAATGTATTCCCAGCTAACACCCTGTTTGCATTGTCCTCTTTCTCTTCCCTAGTACTTTCCAAATATTTCTTCCGCTGTGTGTATTTCTTCCTCTGCTGTGCTGAAGTACTTAGCTTGAGGAGATAGATTTTCTTTTGTGTTGTCCTGTGTTTCAGGGGTCATATAAAGAATATTTGCCTTAACCAATGTCCTAAAATTATGGTGTTTTTAGTAGCAAGATAGTTTGGAGCCATACATGCAAGCCTTTAGCCCATTTTGATGTGAGTGCAGACAGAGTGGACTTCCTTCTGCTCCATATGGAGATGCAGTCCTAGAACATTCTCACAGGAGAGACATCCTCTCTATAGTGTGCACTCTTAAAACTCTCATTACAGATCAGTGAGCTTATCTCTGGTTTCTCCATTTTTTACCATTCATCAAGTGTTTGTTTTTTGAGTGGAAACTGTGTTGTCTTGGTTATTAATATTTTTAGTATATCTTGATGTCAATCATTCCAATATTCTAATTGCTTAAGACTGCTTCAGCTATTTCAGGATATTGTGCTTCCATACAAATTTCTGAAGATTTTTTTTCCTAATTTCTATAAAAGTTGTCATTAGCATCTTGGATAAAACTTCATAAAATCTGTAGATAGATTTATATAGTGCAGACATTTTAATAGTATTAATTATTCCACCTCATGAACATGGGGTGTGTATTCATTTTATTTTAACCTCTTTGGTTTTTCTCACTGATATTTTGTGATTTTTATTAGTTTAAAGAAATAATTCTCTTTCTTTGGTAACTGCTACTGGACTTTGTATCTGTTGTAGATGGAATTGTTTCTTTAATTTATTTCCTAACTCTTTCATTACTGGATTTCCAGAAGTTATTGATTTTGTATTTTGGTCTTCGACACTACTGAATTCACTATCCTAATAGTTCTGGAAGCTTTGGGTAAAGTCTTAGGTTTTTCTGTCTATAACACATTGTCTGGATAATCTGACTTTTCCCTTTCACATTTGTATGTTCTTTCTTTTTCTCTCTTGTTAATATGGCTAACACATCCTAAGTGAAAGTAAACATACTTGTCTAGTTTATGATCTTAGAGAAAATTTTTCTGTATTCAATATTATATAGACTGTGGGTCTTATACATATAGCATTTACTGTATTGAAATACATTTTTCTATATCTAATTTTATGGCTTTCATAAGGAAGAGATGTTCAACTTTATCTAATATATGTTCTGCATTGATTGAGGTGATCATATGATTTTTGTTCTTCATTATGTTAATGTTCTATGTTAGAATTGCTGATTTGAATAATTTGAACTATCCTTGCATTCCTGGGACCAATCATACTTACTCATGGTGTATTATCACTCTTAGGAGGTGATAAGTTCTCTGTCCTCATGTTTTCTCAAGAAATTTTAATCTATGTTTATCAGATATAATGTACACAACTTAAGGTATTAGGAAAATTTCTCTTTTCACTTTCTTTGCTTTTGTATCCTTGTCTGGTTTGGGAATGAGGATAATGCTAGACTCCGAGAGTAAATGAGCAGAAAGGAGAGTCTGAGTAGAAATGGCATGCGTTCTTGAAACTTAGTAAAATTCAGCAGTTAAGGCTGGGCTTTTCTTTGCTTGAACACTTTTGTATTATTAACCCAATCCTATTTCTTACCAGCTTGTTGAATTATCTGTTCTTCTGTTCAATTTTGTTATGTTATATGCCTAGGAATGTATTGATGTCCTCCAGATTTTTGAAATACTGAAATAGGCCCTAATGACTTTCTCTTTTGTGGTGGTGTTCTTCTTATCTCTGCTTTCATCTCTGATTTCATTTAAGTCCTCTCTCTCTCTCTCTCTCTCTCTCTCTCTCTGTGTGTGTGTGTGTGTGTGTTTCTCTCTTGCTCACTCTTGTTCTCATGTAGTTTAACTAAAAGTTGATCAATGATTTTTATTGTTCCAAAGGAAGCAATTATTTGATCTATTATATTTATTTTCAGTCTCCATCTGTGTTCCCATCCTTGTCATTTCTTCCCTCTTACTAATTTTGGGTTCAATTTGTTCTTTTCTTTCTAATACCTTATAATTGTGTCATCTGTTTTATTTATTCATGAATCCAATCCAAGATAATACTGAGTTATTTCCTTTTTAATTTAAACAACTTTAATGTTAATCATATAGTTGATATCTACTCATTCCATACTGCTCTGAAAAATATGCCATAATTTCCATTGTTTTAATTTGCTGAACACAAAAATTTAATTTAATTTTGTGAATGAGCATGCAGTCTCTCCTAGGGATTATATTATGTGCTTGCATGTTGGATGAAATAAGTCTCTTTGTATGCAGTATAGCTCCAGTATTTCTTTGTTAATGTTCTTTTGTTCAGTGTTTCTTTATTAATTTTGTGATTATTCTACTGATAGAAGTGGAGTGTTGAACTCCCTACCAGTTATGTTCATAGAATCTGTCTTTTCATTTAGACTGATAATTTTTAAAATAGGTGTATAGCTTAGTAATACAGCACTTGACTGTCATACAAGAGACTGGCGTCTCTAGTACTACAGCAAAGAAAGGAAATGACATTATCAACCATAGGTTTGATTTATGCTATTGGGTTCTCTAGTGTTGAATGAATACATATTTCCTATTATTTTGCATCTTTTAAAATCAATTCCGCTCTTTTTAATTATATAATGACCTTCCTTTCACCCACTTTCACTTCAAGTATGTTTTGTCAAATATACTCCTCTTTAAGATCCCTATTTTCATCATCTATCTGTTGCCACCCATTCATTCCCTTCCAGTCTGCGTAAGCCTTTAACCATAAGTGAGTGTGCAGGGGCAGGTATCATTGACTCTAGATCTCAACTGCTCTTGCTTTGCAGCTGTTTTGCTTTTATTTCCAATTCATTCCACTGGTCTTCTTTTAAGCATGCAAGTCAATCTGTTTTGCTGGATGTCTGCATCTTCTTTGTTCTTTCTTTCTCCTGTGGTTCAGCTCTGAGATTTGGTGGATTTATCATACAGAGGGTCTGGTGTTCTTCCTTTTCTCTTTTATGCATGTGCTCTTCTTGAGTGCTGTGCTTTCCTGTCCTTCCCTCCTTTCCTTCTAACACAAGGCCACCCTTGGGCATATGTCCCACGGCTGGTTTGATGGTGATAAACCAGAGCAGGTTTGCAAGCAGGTCTAATTATGGTTCATGTATGGGGCAAATATTGATTTCTGTGGCACATGGAAGGTCACAGATGTCTGGGATGCATCATGTGGTTGTGGTGCAGCATGCATAGTAGCAAGATACATATCTGACAGGCGTCTAGGCTGCATGGAGGATAGACGAGAAAGCTGGAAAATAGACCAGTCAGAAAATGAGACATACTCTATAAACTGAGACAGGGCACTTGTCAGAGCCTGCAGTTAGCACTTATGACTTGGTAAAACCCATGAAGCCAGCCAGCTCAGGGATCACCTCAGCTTCTTCATACTTCAAAGACAGGAGAATAAGGCCGAGTATCTGTTCCTTGGAGCTCGAGTAGATGAAGTTCTTGGCTGTGGTCTGTTCAACTATTTCTTGAAACCACAGACAGTGTGAAGGGAAACCCATTGGATTCTCAGGGCCTTCAGCTGCTTTCCAGAGACACAGGGAAGAGAACTAAGCTACCTGACTGTTTCTCTAGGCCTCTATGGGCGAAGCTGATCAAGATCTGATGGCTGGCTATGTTCCTACATGGGACAGGCAGGCAGCGTTGTGTGATTGCTTCCTAGGAGCCTCACCAGAACAAGCTCCTCATATCTGATTCCTGCTACCTGGTGCTGAGGGTCTAGACAAACATTCTGAAGTTTTTAAAAAGTATATCATACAAGTGAATCCAAAGAGGTATGGCTCTAGTTTTGTGCCTTCTTGTGTCATTTAAATGGTTCTAACAGCTCAAGGAACATATTTAATTCTACAACTATGCCTCGTTTTCTGACTGGTCTATTTTCCAGAAGGCAAGAGCTTGTCTTTTTTTTATTTATTTAAATTGTTTGTAGTACAGCACACAAATTGCCACTAAACATGGCAATGCAATGTGAACCTCTAGAAGGAACAGGTGGAATCGCTTCCCATTTTTTCTTGTGACTTTGAGAATAAATCTCCCCCAAATGACACCTTTCTCCTTCAAACACTTCAGTTGTATATTTTATAACTTTTACATATGTCATTTTTACATGACAGTCACAGCTCCCACCTGGAGTTTTGCAACACTGTCCGCATGTTACTTTTTTTTTTTAGAATATGCATGTTTTATTCTGAATAATTTTGCATAATAAAAATGAAAGTACAAAATAATTAAGACACAAAATACTTTAACAAGCTGAAATAAATTATGAGAGGAAGGAGTAGAGACTTTTCTTATAAAAGTTTAAAATACCCTTCCACTTTCACTGATGAGACACAAAGCTCAAACGCTGAATTCTGATAGCGAGATTCTAACAGAATCTATTATTTTGTAAGTAAGTGATTTATATTGATGTTAAGAATCTCCAGGTTCAATAAAATATATTGTTTTAAAAAATTGTTGAGGTTGGAAAACGGTTCAGTAGTGGCCAAGAGCACTGTCTGCTTTAGGACCCGTGTTCAATTCTCAGCACCCATATGGTAGCTTATAGCCATCTGTAACCCAAGGTTAAGGATATCTGGTACCCTCTTTTGGCCTTTGTGGGCACCAGGCATGCACATGGTATACATATATGCAGGCAGACAAAACACCCATATGCATACAATGAATAAATCTTAATTAATTTAAAGACCTTCAAGAATTCTGAGCTTCTTACTAGATATCTTTTAAGAAGACTAACTTTTTAAAAACTGCTTCTTGGGCTCATTCCCTCATTAAGAAATTGGTTAATTCTATCAGCAAGCATCGTGTGGACATCAGTCATGGATCAAAATAGAGCTTTGGCATACGGTAAATAAACACATAAAAGCCTCAGCTTTTTAAAGTGAGAGAGTCTGCATGTACTCAGGCAAAAACATGAAGTAGACAAAGGAATATGAGCTTAGTAGGAGAAGAATAAAAACCTTTATTTAGGGGAAGATAGCTTAGAAGAACCTCATTGGAAAGGAAGATTTGAGTGAGAAATAAAGTGTAACAGAAAGATTCATCACTATCTACCAAGGTGGGAAAGTTACTGGAATGCTGTACTGTAGCACTGACAGCGTTTAGGTTTCCTAAAGCAAATCAAGCAGTTTCCGAAATAAAGACACTGACTACCACTGTCCCTTTGGTTTTTTCCTCTTTCTGTTTTTTCTGGGGTTGAGGAGGAGGGTCAGGGGGAAAGTTGATACACGACAATTAAGAAAAAAAAAGATGTTAACAACCTGTATATTCTCTTCATAGTCATTTTACTTAAAGATAGCCTTGGTTTGCCTCCTATTGCTGTGGTAAAGACCATGAGGAAAACAACCTGAGGAGGAAAGGGTTTATTTGCCGTACAGGTCATGGGTGCTGTCACAGGTCATTCATCAAGGACACCAAAGCGGGAACTCAGAAGAGGAATCTGAAGGCAGGAACTATATCTGAGACCACAAGGAACTTTGCTTAGCTCAGTTGCTGGCTCAGTCTGTTTTCTTACATAACTCAGGACCACGGGCCCAGAGGTGGTATGGCCCACAGTGTGCTGAGCCTTCACACATCAGCCATTATTAAGAAAATGCTTAGATCATTAACCTGATCTTGATTTAACTCTGGTACCTGGCATCTGTCTAGAAACTTGTCCATTTCATCCAGGTTCTCCAGTTTTGTTGAGTATAGCCTTTGGTAGAAGGATCTGATGGTGTTTTGGATTTCTTCAGGATCTGTTGTTATGTCTCCTTTTTCATTTCTGATTTTGTTAATTAGAATGCTTTCCCTGTGCCCTCTAGTGAGTCTGGCTAAGGGTTTATCTATCTTGTTGATTTTCTCAAAGAACCAGCTCCTCGGATGGTTGATTCTTTGAATAGTTCTTCTTGTTTCCACTTGGTTAATTTTGCCCCTGAGTTTGATTATTTCCTGCCATCTACTTCTCTTGGGTGAATTTGCTTCCATTTATTCTAATAAGAGAAGAATAACAGAACACTTTAGATATTAAGTAATTTACATATTCTATATTCCTATTGGTGGCTAACAATGGTTGACATACTTAACACAAGAAACTTCTGAAGAATGAAGACTTGGGGCAGAGACATTCATGAGTGTCTCTATTGATCAATGCACTTGTCCAGTGTTCTCTAACACAGGCTGAGCCAACAACAGAAGCAAGAGCGCTGAACTTCGCTCTACCAGGGCAGAAGGTATTTTCTCTGTAGAGAACACTGGGATTTGCCTAAAAACCACTGTAAATATATAGCTTCACTAAATAAGGAAAGAATGCCTTCTGTCACATTATCACAAAGTCACACTGAATAGGTCTGGTTTTGTCCATTTATGCAAGAAGTAGAAGACTTCAAATAAAGACCTGATAGCAATGCAATTATAAGGTTTATAGAGCAAGGCTTGGAAGAGGGCTTAGTCAGGAAAGTACTTACTCTATAAGCATGAAGACCTGTGACACAAAGACCCAGGTAAAAGGCTAGTCAAATGGAATGCCTTTGTAGTCCCAGTCCTAGAGGTAGCTGGGTCCCAGAGCCACCCTGGTTACTCTCCATAGCCTACTTGGCAAGCTTCAGGCTAGGAAGAGGCCCTGGCTCATGGGAAACATGAATGAAACATGAGGAATATAATCCAAAACTGCCCTCCAGTCTCCATGTATGCATATATATGTGTGGACATCCACCTTGCAACACACACACACACAAACACACACACATACCACCACCACACCCCTATAGCCAAACACATAAATACAGATGCAGAGAACTTACAACCCCTGTCCATGAAGAAGGCCAGGTCTAGCTAATATTAAAAAAGAATGTAAGTATACACCACTAAGTGTGTGAATGCATTAGTGATGTTATGATTGACTGAAGAGTCCAGTGGGAAGAAGGCCAGCGTTTGAATGAAATGACTGAGGCAAAGAATTCAAAGGATCAAAGGCTTGTTAAGGGCACTTAACAAAATACTACCAAAACAAAAATAAACAACAACAAAAACAACCAAAAATCCACCTCATCACAAAGTCTCCCTCTTCTATGTTCTTGGTTAAACCTCATAGTAATACACAGATTTACAAAAATCTATCCCTAACTTACGGACAAGGGAATGTACTGATTGAGAAGCGAACGGAGAGAAACTAAGAGTGCCCTCTGTTAGAAGGACATGCTAACACTCCACATTTTAATATGGAAATGGTGATGTGACAGACAGGCTTTTGAAATATGGAAGGGCCACAAATAATTTTGCAAAAATTCCTAATTTAACTGCCAGAGACTAAGGGAAAGGCATTTGTCCTACTCACTGAGGAGAACAGAGAGTAGAGCTGGAGCATCCTGAAGAGTTTGCGGAGCACACTTGGGGACTTGGATTAAATAAGAAAACAGCAACGTCATCAGTTGTGTATGGTGTTCAACTTTGGAGAGCTTGAACAGGAGGACTGCCGTGGGTCGGAGCAGCAAGTACAAGGATGGTCAAGACTACTTAGTGAGACTTTATCAAAAAAAGAAGAAGAAGAAAATCAAAATGAATATCTTTTGTCAGAGAAAAATTTTGAAAGTTCATAGCAAAAAAACTTTAAAAATTGAATATAGTCACTATTTATTTGATGTGTCAATCAGAAAATATATTCTGGTGTTGTTTGTAGAAATACACGCTTACTTCCTCTTCATGTAGAGGAGGTACTGAGACCCACAGACTATAGCTGGGATGGTCTTCTAGAGATACATAAACTATGGGGTCCTTCAGACTTTCCACTTCACAGCTTGAGTTTGTCTCATAACCCAGGATGGAGCTTTAGTTATCTGAGCCACCTTCCAGGAAGCAGAAAAGAAAGATCTGTGGGGAAAGATACATTTCCACAGAAAATTGTCTTAGCTACTTCTGCAAGTCCTTATTACTCATTTCTGGATTTTAGGAAGCCTGGATGGTAACTGTTTCTCAAATGCATAAGGTCAGTCGTGAACGTAGGATGGACAATGGGCAGCCGGTCTTATAACATGATATTGGATAGAAAGTTGTATGTATGAGATGATAATGGTAGCCATTTGTTCCTCTCACATAATGATAATAGCAAAACTAATAACTAACTGTTAGAACAGCTCAGCTTTAATGGCTCAACATGTCAATTGATGCACTCATAAACACCCTGTAAAACTAGGCATTTCGTGTTTATTTATGCCAGAAGACAAAGGCACAGAAAATCTAAGAAATTTTGCTCCAAAAAACTATCAGAGGCAGGATTTGGACAAAGTAGTCCTGCTGCATGATTCTTTAGAACACAAGACTATATTATAAAGTAAATACCTCTAGCAAGGATATGACTCAGAAAAGTAGAAAGGTGCTGAAAGTTACAATAATTAATAAAAATAGTATATTGGGAAGGAAAATGAAATTAAATAATGTAGAAATAAAATAAATATAACAAATATAAACAAATAGAGTAAACATAAACTATAAATAAATTTTAAAAAGGGTTACTATATAAAGTAAAAATTGTTTACCCTAAAAATGCATGCATGCATATGTACATACATACATATTTACATAAATGGGATTATGAAAATGAAAAGCTTATGCATGGCAAAGTACACTGTCATTTGGACAAAGTGTCAGACTACAGAATGGAAAAATACTTTTAGCAACTACATAATTGATAAAGGGCTAATATACAAATACAAAAAGAAAAAGATGGACATCAAGAAAACAAATAACCCAATTTTTAAAATGGGATACAGATCTAAACAGAGAATTCCCAAAAGAGGAAATAGAAATGGCTGAGAAGAACTTAAAGAAATTGTCAATGTCCTAGTCATAAGAGAAATGCAAATAGAAAAGACTTTGAGATTTACTCTTACACCAATCAGAATGGCCAAGATCAATAAAATAAATAAAGCTCATGCTGGCGAGGATGTGGAGTAAGAAGAATACTCAAACATTGCTGGTGGGAGTGTAAGCATGTATGGCCACTGCGAAAATCAGTGTGGTTGTTCCTCAGTAAGATGGGAATCAATCAACTTCAAGATCCAGTTATATCACTCTTGGGCATACACCCAAAGACACTTCATCCAACTACAGAGACACCTGCTCAGCAATCCTCCCTGTTCCTCTATTCTTAGTAGCCAGAAATTGGAAACAACTCAGATGCCCCTCAACAGAAGAATGGAGTAAAGAACATGTGCTACATTTATACATGGAATATCACTTAATCACTTAAAAAGGAAATTATGAAATCCACAGATAAATGGATGGAACTAGGAAAAAGCATTCTGAGTGAATAACTTAGACTCAGAAAGACAAATAGGCTATATATTCACTTATATGTGATGTTAGCTGTTAAGTCATTTATAAGCAAGTTGGAATCCATAGAACCACAGGGTTTAGGTAAGGACCTAAGGGAGATGGATGGATCTCCTTAGAAAAGATAAATAGTATAAAGAATTATGGATTGATGTGGGGGGTGGAGTTTGAGGATCAAACAGGAGAATGAGGGAATAGGAGACAAGGGTTGGAATATGAGGAGGGACAGCTGAAACTAAGTGTAGTATATAGAGTGGAAACTTAAGGGTTCTTTGGGAAGTCAGTTGTGGTGCATGGTGTTTTGCTGGGGCACAAATGTAAAGGAACATTTTACTGACGAGGACACAGGTGAAAGGCTAAGGCAGACTCACGAAGGAACATTTTGCTGAAGCAGACACAGGGGAAAGGATGTTCTACTAAAGCAACCACGTGAAAGGGCACGTGATGAAGGATCCTTCTTTGCTAACTACACGCATGTATTGGTCCACCTTACACTGCATAGTCGATCTGCATTTTTTGGGACTCCAGAGAGAGACACAAGAAACTTCTGGTAGTATACTGTGGTTTCTTGCTGACTCTGCAGACCTGGGCTGATTGACAGAGTGATGTCAACTAGGACAATCTCACTTGCTGAGGTAAGACACGTGGTGAAGCAAGTCCCATGGAGGAAATGTGATTTTTGTAGGGTAAAAATAGGACCCGAAGGACTGATCTAGCTATTCAATGCTTGTGGGTCTTGCATGTTTGCTGATCCTTGCTTCACGGAGAGAGGCACAGCCAAGAACTTCTGGCATCCCTCTTGGTCCCAATTTGACTTGTGCCAATTTGGCTGAGGCCTGACCATTCGCAGTAGGTTGTGCCACCACTGCTGCTATCCCAACACTACCGAACTCAACTGCTGGTGTATCAGTGAAGTGTCAGTGAGTGGATCAAGCTGCTGCTGCTGACCTATGAACTGAACTACTGATTTTCTGACAACACAGATGGGATCTGCTCCAAAGAACCCTTCTTAAAGGTAGAAGCTTCCTTTAACACACACACACACACACACACATGTAAGTGATTAAAATGAAATGGCCAAATCATGGGGAGACAAATGAAGCTTCCAGTACCTGGAATAGACTACCACTAATCTAATTGTTGGTGACAAGGATCCCATGGGAACCCCCAGAATAACCAATGCTATTATCAAGGCTATTGGTTGTTCTCCATAAACTAAGAGTAAAGCCTTATTGCTGAAGACAACACCTACAAGATTCAGTGATCAAGGATAAGTTGAGCTGGTGCCTTCACCCTGCAGAACTTTTACCCCTAGGCAGTAGTTGTGGTACTGGAAGGTACTATGTGTGTGACCAAAGGAGAAAAGTAAACACCAACCCTTTGATCTAAAAGAGTGATCAGCCTGCAAGATATCCTGGTGCAGTAATGGCAAAAATTTGTGGGAGTAACTAACCAATATCTGATTTGATTTGAGATCTACTCCATGAAGACCCATACTTGACTCTGGTTGGGTGGCCAAGAACCTGAGACTAAACAGTCTAGGGACCTAGGGAAAAACCAAATACTACTGTTCTGCTAAAGGAATGTAGCAATAAAATGACTCCTAATGGCCTTCCTATTATACTTATAGAATAGTGCCTTGCTCAGCCATCATTAGAGAGGTTTCCTCTTGCAGCAGATGGGAACAAATACAAAACAGCTAGATACTATGCAGAGAGTGAGAGACCTTGAAAGATTCAACCCTATGAGGGTTGTCTCCATCAAATCTCTCCTCTGGGGACTCAGGGAACTCTGCAGAAAGAAAGGCAGAAAAAGTATGAGGGACAGAGACTGATGCAGCAAGTACATGTGGCTGCTCCAGCCAGGCTCCTAGAGCTGACAGGAGAAGTAAACACACACACACACACACACACACACACACACACACACCTAACCAGAAGCTATTTCAAATTGGTATCCACTTGCAAATGAAAAATTCATTTTTTCTAAGGGATCTCAATGGAGAAACAATCTATTCTTAATGGCAGGTCCCGTGTCCAGCAGTAGATAGAAGGTCAGCAGAAAACAAACTCCATTGTGTCATGGGGGTTCTTTGTCTCATAATGTTAAGTCAGGGCATTTTTGTTGATGTTTTCTACCTTACAGGTGCTTTGCTTATATAGTATAGCTTTGGATGTTGATTATTTTTTATGGGATTCCAGAGTGTGTGACTGTGTGTGTCTCTGCATCTATATGCATGTTTGTGGTTTTCATAGGCCCCTTTTACTTGTTTGGCTGTTTTCTCATATTCTGATTTTCTTCGTTTTGATTTATCTTTTATTATTTTATTTTTTTTATTTTATTGTTATTCCTTAGGTAGATGTCCATTTGCTTCCTAACAATAGACAGAAAGAATGTGGATCTGAATGAGAAGAAAGATGGGGGAAATCTGAGAAGATTTGGAGGCAGGAAAGCATAATCAGAATGTATTATATGAAAATAATCTCTTTTCTGTGAATGAGGATAAAGGACAAAAATGTATGGAAAAAAGAGAGAGGTCTATGGTTTTGTTTTGTTTTGTTTTGTTTTGTTTTGTTTTGTTTTAAAGAAGACTAGATTTCAAAGCCATCACATTCAGTGTGTTAAAGACAAAGTTACGCTAATGGGAGGCAGAAAGGTTCTGGTAACTGCTAAGGGTGGCTGACTAAGCATTATGCAAGAGTACAGTTTGTTTTATAGGTCTTTTATGTAGAGCCATTACAGTAGAAGCAATGACAGTGGGAGCATTATTGAGCTTCAATTCAGTTTGGGGGTCTTTTACATCAACAGCAAAACAAGACTAATAAAGCCAGTCATTTAAAAAATTCCAAGAACTGCTTGTGTTATAAGACCTATTCAATTATAGAATTCCCTTAAGAGATGAAAATAAAAAGGCCCAGTCCCCCTTGCACCTAAATTATAGATCCATGATAAAGAATTACTGATGGCAGAAGAAATGAATAGAGAACAATGGTTGATCTTTGGAGAGCTGTCGGACTCCTATTACAGTAGCAAGATGGAACTAGCTAAATAACACAACTCACATCATAGGCAGGGAAGTCTGCTATGTCAGGAAGAGGCCACTGTCCTCTTCCCCCATCCCCTCCCAAATATATACACAGTGGGAAGGCACAGGATGGCAAAGAATGGAAGCATGGGCCAGTCTCAGGAAGCATATGTCCATAGGCCTAAGACAAAAATCTCAGAGGCCTTCCGGACTCCCACAAGACACTAGAGTTTGCAAAGTCAAGCATGTGCAGCTTCCCAAATGCCTGTCTCCTGGAAGAATGTTGTCTTCCCACCTTTATCTACACAGGTCAACTCAGACCCAAGCTCATCAGGTGCCTGAGACATCCTTCCCCATCAGGAACTGGGAATTGATGCCAGTCATTTCTTTATTTTCCCACTGGAAGTGACACTTGTTTCAGTTTATTCTTAAAAGGTTTGAAGGAAGCTGAATTGGTTGTATTGTGCTCCTGCTTGTGAAAACATCAATATCCTCCTTTTTAGAAAATAAGTATCAATGAATTGTACTTCTTAAGAAAAATACTTATGTGGATATGGAATTAAAAGCAAAGGCTTTTCTCAACTGCGCAGGAGATGTGGCTTCTGCGTTGTTTGCATATGCTTTCTTTAAGAGACATGTGGGGAAATAAGTATACCTTTTCTCCAATATATATAATGTTTTACTTATTTACTGTGGTGGCATTTTTATTTCTGTAGTACTTTTAGGGCAATAATGGTTATATAGAAGTTACAGACATGAGTCTGTTTCTAATGGTAAAAGACCTGAGCTGTGAACTGTGACATTGTTTTAAAAATCATCCCATTTTCTAATGTCCATGCATGGTCCAGCTTCTTAATCTTTATTTAAAGGTTTATTTAAAGGCTTCTTTACCTTTTTCCTTCCTTTCTTCCTTCTTTCCTTCTTCCTTTCTTTCCTCTTTCCGTCTGACTGGAGTGGTGAAGAAATAAAGAACTAACACATAGACCCATATACAGAAAAACTATCTAGCAGGCTCTGTATCTAGTGCTCACTCTGTGCAGCAATCCAAAACCTCAGTGCACTTCTTACACGCAGAAGAGGAGGAGGAGTTAGCGAGTTGGAGTGGGAGGTTTCTAAAAGGGAAAAGTCTCAGCCTGTAAACATCCAGAAGAAGGAAGGAGAGGTGGATGGTTTCTACTCTCTCAACATTCCCATAGGGACCAGAGGAAGGCTGGCATTTCCCGAGCTAACCCCCAGCAAAGACTTTGCCAGTTCCCAGGAGTCTGAGGAATTATGGTCCTTGTCAATAATCCACACTCACTCAGGGCTTCCTCTGCTCTGCATATAGGAAACCCTCCTAGTAGGTCTGCCTTAAATCAACTGTGGAGCAGCCCCATCTGGTGAAATGCTCAGATGTTTGCTGAAGATAAAGAATGCTTGGTTTAACCTCCATGCTGTGGTTTAGACACCAGAGATGCATCGTGAGCATCAGCTTAAGATCTAATAGGAGCATTTTGTGCTCGCCTTCCCCCCTGAGGCAAGCCCATATAGTCGTGCGCCTCCACCCTTTACTCCCATGTTCTCAGATGCATGGTACATGAACTTCCTGATCCTCACATTTAACTCATGATAATACCTGTCCTCTCTTCCTTGGTTTGGATCATTGTTTTAGAGCTTACCACTTAATATACCATATGCTTTTCTGTTGATATTTATGCTGCTTCCTCTGAAGTATACAGCTCAGTGATGACAAAATATTGTTTTTGTGTGCTCAGATACAAAAGCATGCAAACCAAGGGTGCATGCATGCATCCCATGAAATGCTTGCAAATGAGTGAAATCACAGATGTATAAAGATGAAAAAGGGGGGCCTGATTTCCATGACATGAGGCTACTCCTGGGAACCTATTCCCCTTGTGAGCTTTAAACTTCTACTTTTGCCGTGCACTAAGATATTATCTCATGTCACATTTCACATGATCTCCTGTCACCCCAATATTGTCACCATTGTAGACTCCTGGAAGTTTCCATTGTCCTAGGTTTCTAGTTCACCCCTGATATGCATCTCAAGTCCCTACCTGCCCCAAGTCTACTGGTGGTATCTATTCTATTTCTCCTCCCAGGGAGATTCATAGTCTCCCTATGAGCCATTCTTGTTACTTAGCTTCCTTGGGTCTGTAGATTGCAGCATTATTATCCCTTACAGCTAATATCCACTTATAGGTGAGTGCATACTATATTTACTTTCTGGGTTTGAGTTACCTCACTCAAAATGATTTTTTTTTGTTGTTCTGTCCGTCTGCCTGCAAATTTCATGGTGTTATTTTTTTAACAGCTGAGTACTACTCTATTGTGTAAATGTACCATGTTTTCTTTATGCATTCTTCAGTTGAGGGACATCTAAGTTGTTTTCAGTTTCTGGCTATTATAAATAAAGTGACTATGAACATAGTTGTCCAAGTATACTTGTAGTAGGATGGAACTACTTTGGAAATCAATATGGCAGTCTGTCAGAAAACTTGAACTTGACCTACCTCAAGACACAGCTATACCAGTGAAGTGGGAATTTCTGGTTTCCTTGGATATTTGGTTGTGTCATGTGATGTTTTTCCGGAAGCTGTCTTCTGAAAGGATGTTTTGCTGAAGCAGATGCATGGGAGAATGTTTTGCTGAGAATAGACGTGTGGTTTTTATCTGGAAGCTGACTGGTGAAAAGACATGTACTGTTTTGTTGGAAGGAACTTTGGGAGGACAGGTGATGTTTGGAAAGAGTGTAAGTATAACCCAATGAACAGTGGATGACACTCAGGCATTGATTTCCCTTGCTGGTCTTTGTTGGGCTTCACTGATACTGGTCTTTGCTGATGACACTTTGACATTGGTTCACCTTGCTGGTCTTCTCCAATCTTTACTTCTCTTGACTTCATAGAGAGAAATGCACCAAAGGATTTCTGGTGGTGTTCTAGCTGCTTCTTGCCACTTCAGCAGACTGGTGCTAATTGATGGTGCCTCACAGTTTCTTCTGAATTGAGCAACTGCTTCTGATTCATGTTTGGTGTTTTGCTAGTGGACTATACTGCTGACAACAAATATTGGAATATCCTCAAAAAACTATTTTTAAACTGGTTCATCTTTCCCTTGTCCTATTAGCCATCTTCTTCCCTACCTTTGGTCAGGGAGCTGCAAGGGAGGTTGAGTCTTTTAAGAACCCTTATTAATGTGGGTTTTGAAACATACAAGCCTACATATCACTCCTGGGTGTATATGCGAAGGACATTCCATCCTACCACAGATACGACTTTCAAATGCATGCTCCAGTGGCCTACTTCTTTCAACTAGGCCCCAGGTTCTGAAGTTTATGATACCACCAAAAGTAATGGGAGGAGCCGCAGACCAAGAATTTAACACAGGAGACATGTCATATTCAAAATGTAACAGTGGTGTCATGCCCTTTAAGGGTCTACTTTGGCTGGCTCTGTAACCTTCCTATCATGTTCTCTGCTTCCTGGCCACCATTATGTGAAGGCATTACCCCACAGTACCCACTTTGCTATGCTATTCTAACTAATCATAAGTGTAACATCTGAAACTGTTGGGCAAAATAAATCTCTGATCCCTACATTTTCTCTCAGGTGTCTTTCATAGCTCTAAAAAAGTTGACTAACAGAAGGACTACATTCATTTATTTTTATCTTAAAATTCACAAGCAGGTATAGTATAAAAATAAACACCTATTTGATCTCCTTATGTGTGTTCCTTCTAGGTACATAAATACATGTGAGTAAATATATATATTTATAGATAGATGGGTATAGAGATATAGATAGATAGAGATATATAGAGATAGAGATGATAGAGATACAGATAGAGATACAGATAGAGATACAGATAGAGATACAGATAGGTACTATGTATAGTATCTATATATTTACTCACATGTATTTATGTACCTAGAAGGAACACACATAAGGGTATATTATATATATATATATATATATATATATATATATATATATATATATAATGTGTGTATGCAAGTATATGTATGTGTGTATGTATGTATATATATGTGCATGTGTATGTATGTATATGTATGTAATATCCATATATACAGTCTGTCACTTCAGGACCTCCCCAGTTGCAGTACTTATATCAAAGTTATTGTGGAACACTTCCTGTGTCTATGGATCAGTACAGAAGATACCAAAAAAGAACAGACTGTAAAATAGAAGGAGAATCAATCATTTGACTGCAATTCCTCTAATGAGAGACCTTTGAGTAAACCAGTCAACACCTGAGGTCACTCGTCTGCAGGGTATACTAACAGATTAATAAAATGGATATCCATCCAGCAAGATTTGCTAGCTAGAAGTAGGCAGCAGTTACTTTATATAATTTATATACGTGCATATGTATGTATTATATACAATACTTTATATATACATGTTATGTGTGTGTGTGTTTGTGTGTGTGTTTCATGGATTTGCCTTTTAGTTCCATTATAATGGTGACTAATATTGTTAAAGGCCCTGAGGAGACACATAATGGCAGTGAATATAAATTATATATTGTCCAAATCCTTGAGAAATTAAAAAAACTAGCATATAAATATTTTTATTTCATTCATAAGTTTTAAGGACAGTCTCCCTAATGCTTAACTTGAGCCTAGCTTCTAAAAATTATTAGACCTTTTCTTCTGATCAAAGAATTGAACCCACGAGTTGTAATTCTTATCAAAAATCTAATTGCTATACATTTGAAGGAATGTCTGCAATTTGAAATCTTCTGAAGAGCCCGATCACTGAAGATGTGCATCTCCTCCAGAAGCATATTTATTACCTTTCATACTGAAAATGGTTCCAGATGTTTTTGGGCAACACTCTTCCAGTACAGCTGCCATCTGCAGCAGTGTACCTGGGAAGTTCTGACACTTTCGTCATTCTGAGAAATGTGCTAAATAAAATTGCACACAAGATGTTCATCTGGGCTATCAGCAATTAGCTGATTAAAATGAAATGATTGCTGGTGAAATTGGAAGAACAGTGGCTACTCGAGCATGTGTTTGTGGCATATTAGAGAATGGTACTTTGTACGGGTATGAAACCTGTTCTCCAGGAGCCATTTGTTTTGAAAGTGCCACTATAACAAAGAAATGCACTCGAAGGGAATTTGTTAGATTACATGTTTTTAATTTGGTCTCTCGATAATGTAATTATATTAGACTTTGCCTTACTCCAAACGTTCCTTCAGCTAATGAGTTCAAACTCACATGGACTGAGTTGCTGTCTCAAAGAACTGAAATAGTAAAGTCAGATGAAAATGCCTTTTACATAGTCTAAGTCTAAAAGCTGTAAAAATAGGCACTGCCTTGTATCTGTAACCCACTGGTAAGGGAGAGGCAGTTTCTAAGTATTATTTCTTAACATATGTAAGTTCTTCCCTGACTTTATAGAAACACAATGGCCCACTCTGCTAGTTGTGATTGGGTTTAAGCCTATGGTTGTGGGGTTCCAGACCTCTTATTCAAAGAGTCTCCCACTGATTGCAAAATAACAGAAATTTTTCTTTAAAATAAAGTAACGATACACAATAGAAAAGAATACACTGTCAAGACTGACAGTGGACCACAGAGCTGAGGGTACTCACGAGCCTAGATAATTGTGATGGGACTCCTTTTTACGGAGTTTAAGAGAAGAAACTTTTAGCTCATGAGAGACATAGTTTAGATATTTCTCTAATTATATAATTTTCAGTAATGCAACTGGTTTTATTCATATGCATGTCTAGTTATACATAGGTATAAGATGCTCAATAGTAGATTCTCCCTAAAAGTTTACTTGGAGGACTCAGATAACTTTATTAAGAATTCCCCCAAACTAGTTCAGCCTTCCCTACTCTTAAACACAGACATAACTGAGTATGCCTTAATAGAATCTAAGTTTGAGCATTGGTAAGGGAAGGATAAATATTCATTGTTCAGCGTATGGTACATATAGCTTGATGAAGGTAGAGTCCTATGTTGCTAGTAAGTTGCTAGATACATTGTTCAGAGAGAGATGTGTGAATGCTACATACAAGTAAGAGACTTGGATGTCAAGTGGATTACTAAAGAGGACTGTATGTATGGCTTAAACTAAATAGAGTCACCTGCTGCTAAGCCATGTCCTAATGCTCGCCTGCCTAAACACTCCATCTCCTACACACTGCTACTTTTAGTGGATTTATTAGGCATTCCAATGAACATTTCAAATGGTTCAAAGGTCTACTGCCTCGTTAGAAAAATATTTCCTGAAACTTAGGAATACACACACTCTGGTCTCCTTTTCCCATATAGAACGTAGATGATTTAAAATTCCTCCAAACGAGTTGCTAAAACAATATTAGCATTACTTCAAACATCTTCTTGAGTTGACTACAATAAGGCTGTTAAAAAAAAAGCAACAACAACCAAACAAGCCTGCACTCACTGTCCTCAAATCTTCAACTCTGCAGAAACAGGTCGTGCTCAAGATCATGAGAAACATTCTGTTACCATGATCCAAGTAGTTCTGTCTCTTGGCCTTTATTTCCCATTCTGTTTATTGTCTTATCTCAGGAAACTCTTCGTCTCCATGGCAATCCACCTTCCTTCTTTCTGTGTTCCCTGCATAGCTTTCAAGTTTTTCCATCCTATACCTGTTCTTCAGGGTTCAGTCCTTAGTCCTCCTCTCTAACCGTTCTTGAGAAGTCATCCATTTCCATGGCAATGCTGATGGTTTCTATACATGTCAACCACTTCACTCCCTCTGCTCTTCCCTGGGTTCTTTATTTCTGTAACAGCATGAAATACCCAACTTGCTACTAAAGTTATGTGTGTGGGCTACTCTAACTCTTTATTCTCCTTCACAGCAACTGTCAGACTCTGTTATTATTATCTCCTAAACATCTCCAGAACCCAATTACTGCTCATATATATCTTACTCTGTTCCATAGCCCTTGCTTTCATGAATGGCTGTAACAGCCAAGCTTATTATCTTCTTGGTCTTACTTAGCTTGATATGGAATCTCTTCAATTTTATTTATATTATTATGAGAAATTTATACTAATTACATATAATGTATATTAGTATGAAAAAAATTAAATATCTTCCCGGTGTCAAGTTAACACCATGTTGAAAATTCTTTGAGAGTCTTCTTGCCCTACTAATAAAATACAAGGTACTGAGAATTTTATTCTACACTTTTGTGATGTAATAATCTAGGTTTACTTAGTTTCCCAGGGCCATCTCTTCTTTAACTTGATTATATGCTTGGTCACACTGAACTATCTCACTAATATAAGAGTCCACCTGCTCTTTTCTCTGGCCATCTTCTCAAGCTAAGGTGAGAATCTCTTCCTGTGGGATGAATATCTCTAGACTTTTAGCAAACATTTGCCTCATTGTGTTTGGAATTCCTGTGTCTACCTCTACTACAGGATAGGCTAACTCCCAACACATTATACAGTGCTTGGTCATACTCAATTGACTATATCAAAATTTAAAAGACAAAAGAACTCAAACTTAATGTACTTTCCATTACTACTCTCTATCAGCCTTCTAACCTAAATGCATACCACAATATACTGTGGCATTCTCGGTTTTATTACTACTTGAGTACTTTTAGCCCAATTCATAGTTCATCTCCTCCTTGAATCCCAAAATAATTGAGCAGAAATAAAATCAATATAATGCTTATCACCCTTTACCCCTCTTTCAACCACACTTTTATAAGTATTTCAGAAATTTATATTAATTCATATCTTGTCCTTGAACAAAGAAGTCCTTCAGGGACGAGTGCCCAGATTCATATGATTTACCTACTCTAAACAATACTATAGCAAACACATGCCACTCAAACCATGTTTTTGAATTGCTACAATTTTGTTTGCATGTTGTGGTGGTTTGAATAAAAATGGCCCTGCAGGCTTATACATTTGAATGCTTGTTTATCAGGGCATGGCACCTTTGAAAGGATTAGGAGGAGTGGCCCTGTTGAAGGATGGACTTTGAGGTTTCAAAAGCCCAAGCCAGTACCCGTGTCTCTCTCTTTCTGCTGCCTGTGGATCCAGATGTAGAACTCTCAGCCACTTCTCTAGCACCATGTCTGCCTACATGTTGCCATGCTTTCTGCCATAATGACAAAGGACTAAAGCCCTGAAATTGTATGCAAGCTCCAATTACATGATTTTGTTTATAAGAGTTGTGAAACACATGGTACTCTTCACAGCAATGGATCACTGACTATGACACATGTTTAGCAGGATTATTTGAAGATTGCCTTCTTAAAAAGTGAATATTTCAGAAGTCTCAATTAATCTGTATCCCTGAGATCTCTCAAACACTGGACCACCAAACAGGCAGCATACACCAGCTGAAATGAGCTCACCAACACACAGACAGCAGAGGTCTTCCGGGTCTGTGTTCATTCAGATATGATGCACCTAACCCTCAAGAGACTGGAGGCCCCAGGGTACTTAGAGCTCAGGTGTCATGAGGCGTAGGGACATACACGTGGAGACAGGGGTTGGGGAGAAGGAGGTATGGTGGGATGTGAAGGAGTAGGAGGGTGGATGGGGCTGGAGGGGATAAACTATGGAGTGTAGAATGAATGAATGAATGAATAAATAAATTAATTAATTAATTAAAAAAAATAAATGAAATTCTAGTGAATGTGAAAAAAATGCAAAGGATTTCTGAGTTCTTTGTAGATTTATTTTCAGTTCAAGTTCTGAAGTAAGCTTTTTAATTTTTACACATAGATTACATAGAAAAATACTCCTGAATTTCAAAATATATTGAGAATGATCAATAGGTTTTTTTAACTTTATTGAAATATTTTGAGATTTGCTTTGTTATCTAATACTTAGCTGTATAAATTTGTTAGGTATATTTGAAAAGTATATATTGTCACAGTGTTTCAAGTCGCTTTTTAAACACAACTAAAATGAGCATAATTTTTCTCACAGTTTTCTAGTGACCATGAGCCTAGCCGCTTGTCATAAGTATGTGTTTGTCATTAAAAATTGGTTCTCTCAACAGTTCTTTGTACATTTCAATACTATAATATTAATTTCACTCACCCTTACTCATCATTGGACTTTATTCAATATTTCAGGAAGTTCTTCAACAATGTCTCCCCACTTCCAACCCTATGTGTTTGCATGTTAGCACACGCGTCCTGGCTAGCGCTCGGCCAGCTTTACATAGTGTAGCTTTTCTTCATCTCTGTGTGCTCCACTCTGCTTTATTGCTATGTTTTTATTGTGTTTCTCATAAAAAGAATAGGCAACATGTTGCTTTGTTTTCTGTCTGACAACCTTTGCTAACTAGCACATCTAGTATTTGTAACAATTGGGATTCCTCTGCTAGTGTTGCCTAACTTCTTTGCACATGGAGCTTGTTTTTCTACCTTTATTTGTCCTATTTGATTTATTTTATTTAGATTAAGATTCCTTCCCCTTTCTTTCATTTCTCATTGATAGTGTGGGTGTTACTAACCACTACTCCTCTGTGTTAACATTTACAACATAATGAATTTTAAACTTAATTAACTCCTCTCTGTAGTGAATACTATAAAAGCTTTAGCACTAACCTCTATCAGCTTTTTTTGGCATGACTTCATTCTTTGCTTGAACTTTAAACCTACCTCATGCATACTGTTAATGTTCCATGGCATCATATCTAACATTTGCTTTTAGTTATATTTTCTTCTTAAATCAAATTTTCCTTACAAGGTTATTCTTCTCCTCCAAAAGTTGAGTTTAAAATGTTCTAACAGGAGATCTATTTGCACACTTGATCTATATACTCTTCTTTGACTCCTGAGATTTTGTTTCACTGCATGTAGAACTCTGGCTGGACACACACTGCTCACCATGTTGGAAGGTATTACTCTGTTGACCTCCAATGTCCACAGATGCTGCTGAGCCTCATGTAGCATCCTTCTCTAATTGTCTTTTCTCTCTGGCTTTTTTCAAACTAGGCTCTTAATATTCAGTATTATACAGATTTACTTTTCAAAAGTTGGTGTGAATTTCATTTCATTTGCATAGTCTCAAATTCCCTTAGCTTCCTGAATAAGAATTTTTAACAAGATTCTGGAAATTTTTCAAGAATCATTTCTTTGAATACTGACAACTGGCATTGTGTTTGGGAGGTACATCATCTTGTTTGTATAATGGACCATATTACTCCACCATATGTGTTTCTTAATTTCTCTTCCACATCTCCCAGGTCCAGCATCTAAAACACCACTTGTCTTTACCCATCAACCTTCGTTATTAAATGTATACAACATGTATATAATGGACCATTGTTTATGCTTATCCCATGAACCCCAGCTGGAATAAGAACTGGATACTAAAAGTACTCTCAGAACGCAACTCTGCCCTCCTTCTTCCTCCTCACCAACTCAGATAAACTTTCCTGGCATTGGTGTTAATTACTGTCTTTAGTCCCTTTAAGTAAGTACCCTTTAGTAGCCTTTCTTTCAGCTCTGCCTACTATGTGAACATTTTAAGAAGAATCATGTAGCATGCATCCTTTCATATCTAGCTCACTTACATGATCATTACTTTTGACAACTGTCCATATTAATTTTGGTAGCATTCATTTGTTCATTTTTATTTCATTGTAGAATCAATGTCTTAGTTGTAAATATTCATCTCACTTCCTCTGGTTTCTATTTTCTGATTTTGACCCAATAATATCTTTTTATTATATTCCAGTACCTTCAAGCTGAAATGTTTTTTAAAACTGTGTCATTTTTCTCATTGTCTTTGTCTGTGTTTCCTATGTATGGCCGTACACACATGCTCACTTATCAATGGGTACACTGTGTCCATCCATGTGCATGTGGGTGCCAGAGGACAACATTCTGAGTCATTCTCCGGGCATGCTCATCAGTTTCTGAGGCAGAGTCTCTCACTGGCTGGGAACTCATTGACTAAGCTTAGATTCTAGCAGCCGAAGTCCCAGGGATCTGCTCCTTCACTTCCCCCAGCAGTGGGATTATAAACTCACAACAAGGTTGTAAGTTCATTTCCTGCAAACAAACCCTTACGGCTACCAGGAAAGCACATCATTGACTGATCTATCTTTCCAGCTTCTCATTTTTCTGCTGGTCGTAGGTATATAATCTAAAGTTATTTTAAATGTCCTAGATGTAGAAGAGGTCTCAAAAGTCTCTCTTCTATTGCATGGCATATATTCATTTATAAATCTAGTTATATTCATTCTAGATGCTTATTTTATATTTCATTATTTTAATAAACACACACACACAATGACATCCTGTGGTCTTTGTTTCTACTGACTCTCATGAAAGGTTCATTTCTTACAATTTTTTTATTGTATTGTACACACATATGTGTGTAAATGTGTGTGTGTGCATGAGCATGTGTGTGTAAGTGTGAATGTGTGTACTTGACTTTATACATGTGTGTGCATGTGTGTGCTCATGTGTGTATATTCATGTGAATTTGTATACCCATATGTTTAATAACTGCCTATTAACCAGATGATGCGACCTGCCTCTATGATAGAGGGCAAGTTATTAAAATCCTCTGTGCCTCTGAAAAGGAAACTATTAATAATATCTTGTTATACTTTATTTAAAAATTCAACATTTTTGTAAGAAAAATTATATTCTTAGAATATCATGGAATACATTTGAATCCTAGGTTAAAAGCATAACATAAAAGTGTTCCAGTTGGGTATGGTAGTATATGTCTTAGTCTCCAGAATTGCAAGACTGAGGTTGGAACATCATGAGCTTGAGATCAGAACAGGCTACTCAGCAAGCTTCAGGCCAACCTGGCCTATCAAACACAACTCAAAACAAACAAACATAGGAGTATAATCATTCTATAAGGTAAGTTTGCTTCTGCCGTGTGTCTAAGGATATTGCCAACATGAGACACATCTGAACTGCAGTTTAAAGGTACCTTTCTCTTAATTAATTTTTTTAATTATGTAATACAGATTTGTGCCCTAACTTATGTGGGTGGAGGTTCACAGTTGAGAATTCCCAGGAAAGATGCTTCTCCTACTTGCCAAGCTGTCCACTGCTCTTTGCTGTCTCCTCTCCATGAGATGCTCTTCATCTAAGTTCATACTCTAAACATTCTAGTCTTGGATGTTCCTGGTGTTTTGACAGTGCCTCATACCCACCTAGATCCATAACTTAGAACACCTCCCTCCTTCCCATGCTACAGAAGGCCCAGTATTCAGGTTCCAAGGATACAGATACTGCTAGGTTAAGTACCAATTCTACCCTGCACTGGTGCCGTGCATGTCTACTATGTATCATTCCTGATCTCTCAAGGTTTTCATCTTTCCTGGTTCAGTTTCCTGTTGTGATAGCCACTGCTGTGTATTTCAGAATTTTAGTTGTTATGTATATGGTGGAATTTATCTGAGTATTATGCTCATGAAGGATGTAACATGCAATGGTGTATTCTTAGTGTCACAAATGTCCATGGATTCAGTGACACTTCTAACCTAAGACTCTTTTCAAGATCACTGAGTTAAGGTTAAGAATATTAGTTTCCTGAGAGAGGTGTTTTCTACTAGAAATCCATTTACCCATCCACATGTCCTCCAGCCCATGGGTGAAGCCAGTCATACAAAGTCTTTCAAGTGTTGTTTTTAACACGTTCTAATAAACAGCCTGTGCTTAAATGATAAATCGGAAAATATTGCATATCATCACAGTGAATTATTACCTAACATATCACAGACACATTATTGAGTGCACAAAACAGCATCCATGTATAGTTTGGGCACTTAGATGCTCCCCACCATGGGAACTAATTATGTGTGGCTATTTCCAACCTTGCCCAACCACAGTGAAAGGAGCTGGAGAGGCTCGGTTGCTAGGGCAGGTGAAGCAGAATCACAGAAGGTAGGCATCTTGGGGGCTATTTTGAGAAGGTGACACTTTCTTTCACTGACACCAAGACTGTGGTGGAATATACAGCAACTGCCTCCTTGGCACGATATTTGAAATGTTTAATGCATTCTGATATTTGCTCAAAGCATATTAAGGAGCTATGTGACAAATTTCCAGTTATACATGAACTTTTATGATGGCTCAGTTCACTAATTTAAAAATATTTTTTATTCTATCTAGTTTTAGTTTGAATCATTTCTCTGACTTTTTTTCTGGTGAAAGAATTTAAAGTAGAAATAATATTGTATCTACAACTCACTTCATAAATGTTGCTCAGTATAAATATTGCTTGTATCAAATCCTAAATTTCTTATTAAACTTCTTATTCATACCTTAATTCATGGTCTTTTTTTTTTAAAGGCTCTTAAATGCTATGTGCTTTCACATTGACTTTCTGCTACTCTTACAAATATTCATAAAATTGTAATAGAGCCCATGAAATGGAATAAAATAGCATGAATAAATATATGAATAATAATATTTACATTGCTGTTGTTACCACTTTGACTCTTTTTTTATACTTATTTATCTAACTTATTTATATTGTTTTATATTATTGAGGATATGCTACATATGAAATTTTGTTATTATTTTTAATAAAGTAACTATTGTTGTACTATTATATATTCCCCCATAAAGCTGTCTTTAATTGATCATTTTCACTATTATTTAGGTTATTTTCCAAATTTGGATTATATCTTATGTTGTAATGACATTATAAAATTTCATCTTTACTCTGTATATTTCCAAAGGCAAATTCATTGAAGTCTGATAACTGAAGATGGTATTTTCATTAAACACTATAAAATATTTAAATCTGTACACACATATACCTATATGTATATATATATTAATATTTTTTTTCAAAATTAACTTCTTGCATCCTGTCATGTGAGAAGAAATCATGGGCAAAATATTTCTTCCTGCTTAATAAACTCCCTGGACTTTTATCACTTTATTCTCCTTAATATTTCCTCACACTCAAATTACAATCCTAGCCGAGCTTTCCCTGTGGAAGAATTGAAATGGAATCTCTTATTTAATAGTCTCAAACCAAAGCACTTCCCATGATCACTTTTTATTGAGTCAAGCAAGAGGTGTACAAGTGAAGGCTGTTACCTAATAGCCAGTCAATATTAATAAACAAAAAGCTTAGCTGGCCAGCTCAAGTCCAGGAATAGGAATATTTAAATTATAAAGTATACTGTGTGTGTATGTGGCATACATACATATGTATACACACATACACACACACACAACAAAACACTTCCAATACTTGTGGCTGGTCTTTGCTACTTTTTGGATTCTAATTTTTCCCACCCTTTATCATCGCTGACACTGGTTTCATCCCCTATCGCTAGATAGGAGGAAAAGGAAGATAGAGAGGAGAGAAAGATCTCTGAATCTAATTTCTTGTTTCTTCTTTGAGCAACCTCCTTGAATGACCACCAACCACCAATCCCACCTAATGGGGCTGTAGCATTTTATACCCTCTGAAAAGTTCCCTGAATTCCAACAATCACAGAAACTATCTTAAGCTGGCAAAACCATGCCTCTGCTAGAGCTCAAGGCAAGTCATAGTCAGCTGCTGTGAAGCAGCCTCATCTCCCCACATCTGGGATTGAAACAAAAACTTATTCCTAATAACATTTGTGTGTTTTTTAAAGAAACAAAAATTCAACAATTCTCATAACACATACTTTTTACTACAATGATTACATATCACAGATTTTTTTCCCTTTGAACTTTTCCACCAAGGACAATCTTGCTATGATTTTCCTGATTACCATCCTAATTCACTAGACACTTAGAGCTTTTTTCTGAGGATTAGAAAAGATGCAAAGTAATCTACACACACTGATGTATATTGATTCAATATCAGTACCCGTTATGTACAGAATCTACCTATCCATTTTGTGGCAATGAATCAGAGAAAAATAGAGAAGAATAAAGCTGGACAAATAATCAGAAGAGATTCTGTTTAGACATAAAATAGATGTGACAGAGGTGATCAGTACAGTCAGGCTGCAGTCAGGTCCTTCCAGGTAGACAAGGCATACACCTGCTGGTTGAGTATTGATACAGAGTCAGCAGGAAGTGGCTAATTAAACTCAGTGTTATTTATTCCAAGCCAGAAATTTGTACTGTGTTTTGAAAGGGATTTCATTTAAGACTTTTGAAATTATTTTAGACATTTAACCATGTGTGCTGTGAAATTTTTTAATTAATTGTCCATTTCTGAAGTTACCATAGACATTGGTACTATATACTCCTGCTGTCAATTTTGGGTTGCTCACTGATTCTCAAGTCTGTGTTTTATTCACTCTCTGTTGATTCTGCCTGGTGAATTCCACAAGAGAAACCCATTTCCCTTGGGCTTTCAATTGCCTGCTCACTGCTCAAAGCCTCCCTTCTGACCTCTCTCTATCTCTAAGATCGTGCTCTAAGAGCTTCCAAGAGACATTGAATTTAGCTATTTAGCTTATTTTACCACTTAAATTTTCCTCTAAAAAATTTCCTGAATTATCTTTACAAATTTTGATTCAAGATGCTTCTGGAATTTAATACTAACCTATTTGCCAAATGGAATGAGGGAAGAAAAGAAAAACATTACTGTATTCACTGAATTTGTGTTTACAAACAGTTTTTAACTTACACTAATGGCTCCATTATGTACTGAGCTTGGGGACTCACAAATGTTAGGCAAATGGTGTGAGCTACAGCCCCAACCCAATATCTTTTTTAATTTGCATTTTATTTTAAAAAGTTTATAATCTCTTTTGAAATTGTAATTCAGTAATTTCTCCTTGCCCTTTCCTTCCTTCATCCCCTCTTGTATATGCCTCCTTGCTCTCTCTCAAAATCATGGCCTCTTTTTCTTAAGAGCTATTACACACACACACACACACACACACACACACACTCCTCAATAGATAATTACAATATCTTTTTAAAATCATCAATAAGGCAAGTTTTCATTAACACTCAAAAGTTCTGGCTATTGGTCTAACCTCAATCTATGCTTCGCATAGTGTTGTCATTGGGTGGAATTAGAAGCACTAAAATCATTGGAAATCTGGTCCTTGAGCACTCCACTTTGTGCACAGTAGCTGTCCAGGAGTGCAGAGTCTTATTATCTCTCTCATGTCTACCACCACCTCTTTCATATTTATGAATCAGGGCTCTGACTCCCACTACACCCCATCTCTTTCTGGTTTTTCAGCTTCAAGAAGGAAGAAGGATGCTTGGCATCTTGACTGTCTGAGCAGAGACAGGAAAGCTGTGATGGCAGCAGATGAGATTGCACCTGGTCAAGTTTCTTATGTGCTCTAAGACTACAAAAACCTGCAAGGAAGGCATGCATGCCCACAGACGTGCAGCACACACAATCATGTTAGCTGCTAAGAATGAAATCCATTATCCACCATTTTTCATTGTCAATGTTTCTCAAAACATGGTTTGCATCAATTAAGTCCTTCACCCTTTCACTTAGCACAGTAGAAGCTGCCTTGAGTCCATATTGTTCTCCTCCAACAATATTCTTAAAACTTCAATAGTGACCTCTTAAGACACTCAAGGGCCCGATTTAAGGTCTTTACCATTCCTGTCTCCAACAGATCCTTGTCAAACACTCGTCTCTTGAAATTCTTTCAACCATAATTTTTCACTGTCTCTTAACTGGCATTTCCAAAGTGTTTTCATCAAATCAATAGTCCAAAGAGATGAAATTCAAAAGAATATTCATGAACAATTAGTTTTGCCAAATATGGGTCCCCTGTAAAAGTCATAATCCTCATTAGCACATTAAAGTCTCTGTGAAATTTAACTTGAAAAGAATCTTGCGCAACTATGGTGAATCCAAAGTTTCCAAATGAGAAACCTATTTCCTCACAGCAATCTCAGCTCAATGCCTTAGAACATTCCTGTTTATCACAGTTTAGCATGTTTCATATTAGGGTGCTGCTAATACTCAATGGCACCCTAAAACCACTGTTAGCCAGTGGCAGTTGCTAGGAGTTGTCACTTCCTGGGTATAAACAAACATGGTCATAATTATTCAGGTTTTCATCATAGCAATTGAGTAATATATTTTATTGGTATTATTCTGTGTTTAAGTAACAACAACCAAGACTTACTCTGTGAGCCAAAAAAGCATGACAATCCAAATGAGCAAAGCATGGTATTAGTCAAACACATATTTGCCACTGAAGAAACGACTACAATTGCTTCTCTCTCTCTCTCTCTCTCTCTCTCTCTCTCTCTCTCTCTCTCTCTCTCTCTCTCTCTCTCTCTCTCTCTGTCTCTCTCGTAAGCATGACTTTATTTGGAAGCATAGCTGAGAACTACACACATACAAATCAATCATGCTCACCACTGAGGCAAAGATAAATTCTTCTTGTGAGGCACCAAACAAATAACTGAAAGACTTATTTGTGGAGATAAATAAATGGAGAAATTTAATCAATCTCTCAGAATTCATTAAATTTTTTCAAAAATCAAAACAAAACAAATAAAACAATGTGGGGATTTCATAAGACTATTGTCTTTAGAACTTTATACCATAACCTTTTTCTTTACTCTAAGGCACATAAAGTAGTGGTGGGTGTACTTTATTGGCAGTGTCTTAGTTCCCTGCACATGGCATGAACATGTCGTGAAGCAATGGCCATCATGTATGAACTGCTGCTCTGACTGTTGTTCTGCTCCAGCAATGCATATCTCCTTCTCATCAGCATGTGTGGATCATCCCCTAGTGTGAGTTATATTTTCCCTAAGCACAGTGACTACATTCTCATTGCCCTTCCAAGGCAGCCTTTCAGGGTAAACTTTCTTGGAGACATGCAAATGAAAAGTGGGCTTACTGAGAGTAAAACACCAAAGTCAAATCCAATACCACCCAAAGAAAGCAGCTGGCCAGTGGGTGGTCGGCACTCTCTGCCTAGGCTTCAGGTCTTCTCACAAATGAGGAAAAGCTGAACACTGCTGAAGGGGTGAATATGCCCTTCTCTTTCTTCTTCTAGAACCAGAACCTTCAACAACAGAACACTGGGCCTTGGGTGTTAAAATGTGTCTTCTTGGGAACAAGAGAAGCAAAATGATAGAAATGTAAATAGTTAGCCGATATAGAGTGTAAAGAAGTCTTTGTGAAGGGGCTGTGGCCAAACCTGCTTCTCCATAGCTGTAGCCACAACACAGCAATGAAGAAAATAGCTAATAAAAGCTAATGTTATACAGGATCCAGTGCCGTTTCTACGAGAACTATTAAATATCCTTTACAGATTTAAAAAGCTTCTGGAAATTTGAAGAACCACAAAACTATTAACGTCCAGCCAATATTCTAAGCATGATATCACTGGGAAAAGAACACATGTAATTTATGTTCCTCACTGCAGTCACTCCAAGGGGATCCAGTGTGTCCCTAAATACCACCATTGAGAAACATAAAATTTAAGTCATGTCTAAGATAGCTCAGTACCTTTGTAGATAGGTCGTAATTCTCTTGGGAACTTGTTCTTCAGGGAGTCTAGGACCTCGGTAGGGATGGGTGGGAGGCATGGTGAGGGAACAAAGAGAGAGCAGGAAGGAGCATATGAAAACCTGACACGAATAATGTACATCTCTCCCTGGTGTAAATCAGGTGCCTGCATTGACACACTCAAAGTCGAACTCTTTCTTTTCATACTTGGCCCAACAGTTATACACCAGTTTCTGGAAACTGAGATAGGACTAAGGGGCTCCACCTGATAACCAGCAAACCATCCTGATGCTGCAGGTTCGAGTAGCAAGCTAATTTCAATGGCAGAGGAGATTTCAGACAGCATAATATTGCCTCTGTGGTTATGAGCAATCAATCTTATTGTAGATCTATGCTGAAAAGTGCAAATGGGGCAGAAAGAAATACAAAATGTACAACTTAGACAGGAAATGAGCACTGGCAAGCTTAATGTTAGAGCCACTGCTACACTGAAAGAGAAGCCATAATTATGGAGGAAATTAATGGCATTAAGAAGAGACTCCAGGCTAAGCATTAGCGTAACGAGAAGGTGCCTTCAGGACAAGACGACCCAGTGAAGCTACCAGCACAGGGCGGATAAAAAAGGAATTCTGAAGAACTTTCCTCTTCCTAAAAAGCAACAACAAAAGTTCCTGGAAATGCAGTTGAAGACACAGAGAACCATCCCAAGATGGCAGTAGAGCTTGGACCTGCCTTTGAATTCAGAAAGGATGAGAAAGTAAATGGATCCTGGCCTCTTCCTCCATGGTTTCAGAGAGTTGCCTGAGATCAGGCAACATGTGGCAAGCAAATTCCTGTGGCAAGGCCCTGAGAGCACAAGAGACTGTGATAGGCTATGGTGTGGAGCTGAGAAAGTAAAGTCTAGATTTCAGGAGAGGCTCCATGATGTCTGAGATGTCAAAGGGGTAGGAGAAGTAGGAGGAGTGGAACTAGCCCGAGGGAGAAGGGTCTTGCAGGCACCAAAGCTGGAAGGAGAGAGCCGTCTCAGCCCTCTGACCCCTGACATGGAGCTACAAAATATTTAGTTTTCCTTGCCGGGTTTGGTTCTTTCTCTGGTTTGGTATTTACTCTTCATGCCCCATGCCTTTTGAGATGATAATGTATATTCTTTACTATTGTATATCAGAAATATGTAATTTGTTCTTGGGTTTTTTGTTTTGTTTTGTTTTGTTTTCATTTTACTGGGGCAGAGGGAGAGAGTTACAATGAAAAGACTGCCTTGGGCCTCAAAAGAAACTTAAGACTTTGAATTTTTAAACAGTCTTGGGACTTTTATATAGTGTTGGGCCTGCAAAAGACTATAAGGGCTTTTAATGCTAGACTAAATACATGATACAGCCATGAGACTGTGAGTTCGGAAAGTGGGATCTGATGGTTTGACTGAAAACTGTCTCCATAGTCTCAGATATTTGCATTCTTGGTCCTAAGCTGGTGGCTCTGTTTAGGGAGGCTTGGGAGGTGTAACTTCATTGAAGAAGGTATGTCATTGGATGCAGACTTTGAAAAATTCAAGCCATTTCTAGTTCCTCCTCTGCTTCATGCTTGTGGTTCATAATGTGAGCGCTCAGCTTTCTGCCCTTACTAGCATGCCTTTGTGCCATCGTCCTAGAGCTTAATGCTCTAGAACTGTAACCACAAATAAATCCTTTCTTCCATAAGTTGTCTTGGTTGTGATGCATCATCACATGAAACAACTACCCAACAGCAACCAAAAAAAAAAAAAAAGTTCTCTTTGATACCAGGTAAAACATGAAAGAAATGGGGTATAGTACATGACCCCATTTGTATAAAGGCCAAGAAAATGCACATTAATAGTGGCAGCAAATGGTGGAAAATACTAATTGAGGAAGAAAAACAGGAAGTACAGCAGAATGTGTTCATGTGTATGCTTCTATGTATGCTTGTGTGTGTGTGTGTGTGTGTGTGTGTGTGTGTGGGTGGGTGTGCTTGTGTGTATGCTTGTGTATATGTGCTTGTGTATGTGCGCAAGGCTTTTTTGAGATGTACAGATAAAACATATATTTTACTAGATTAGAGTTGTATTATAGAAATGCTTTTGAAAGTCATACAACTGTGAATTTTTTCTTTACATTGACTTTAATCTATTGCACTGCAATGTTTAGCAATGATTCATGATTCTACTTCTGATTGCCCCAAAGATGATACATATTACCTTTTAAATTAATGACTACCAATTGCCCACAAAAGGTTCTTTCTGATTGCAAATCCAGTTCTTTCATGATAACTGGCTCCTTCATTTGTTTTTGTTTTTGTGTTCCTTGAAGAAAAATATTTATTGCAAAGAATTTGTTGATAAGATAGAATGTCCTGACATTGATTATCTACAGGCCTGCGCATGCTAACTATGTCTTTAAAAGAACTTTAGAATTGACATTTGTCCCAGAACTATCATTGCTACTCCCTGATGTCTATAATACATATGTAGCATCACTCATGATGACTTAAAAAAATGCCTAGATGTGAGAAGAGATCTCTTTCTTCCAAAAAAACCAAACAAACAAACCACAATTTGTATAATGCATGGCTTTTATACTCCTAAATTTGTGGTATGTTCTCAAAGTTACTGAAATGAAGTGGGTCTGAGAATATAATGCAAGCAATTTGGCACTGCCTCTGAAGGAGTGATGTATTGTGGGGCATAAAAGGTAACTGCAATACGCTACCCTTAAATAGCAGAAGCATTTTAAATGGTACTGAACTCATCTGTAACAGTGAGTGATACCAAGTCTCCTCGTCATTGCTATTTAAAAGCTATGACTCCATGAACCATTTAAAATTCAACACCAAATATATCAAGGGATCACCTTCAAAAACAGTGATTCAGGATAGAAACACATATGTCAACATAAGCAGGAAGGATGGAGTATTTCACAATCCATGCCATTTGAGTTAAATGTGGGGGTTTTCCTAAACCAGTACAGCCTTTGTGTTCATCAGAAAAATATCATTTGTAGTGGGCAGTAGTTAATGCAGAGACTTATAACTGGTCTGAGAGCTAATAATGATCTTTGAGAGCAGGTCCTTATAATACAAGGCATTTATATCACTCTCCATGATACCCCAGGACTCTGAAAACACTGAGAATGAGGGAGGCCAAAGGAGAGAAGCTGAGGACTGCAAGATGCCGTCCTTTGAACCAGATATGGTCATTCAATTTGTGAGCTCACAGTAGCTGTAGTTACCTGCCATCTCACAAGATGGTACCTATCAACATTTTATCATGGGTGTGAAGGGGACTCATGTGGACCCCTCCTCCCTGTGGGACTACTGGATAGTTTCTAGGAAGGGAGCATCATGCTCTTCAGTTGTGTAACCACTGATAATTTGCCTACGCTCCAGTAAATAAGTCCTTATTATTGTCCTGTGGACACTTTTAAACACAGTGGGTTAAAAGAAAAAAAGAAGGAAGGAAGGAAGGAAGGAAGGAAGGAAGGAAGGAAGGAAGGAAGGAAGGAAGGAAGGGGAGAGCGATTTGTTAGGGAAAAGGAAGAAGTGTTTCTGCAGAGAAGACGAGGAAAAGATAGGAACCAAATTCATTATATGCATGTAATGAAAGTCTTAAAGATGATAGATAGATAGATAGATAGATAGATAGATAGATAGATAGATAGATAGATAGATGATAGATAGATAGATAGATAGATAGATAGATAGATAGATAGATAGATAAATGTTTTACTGCATGGTTATATGTTTTTCTAGCTACTTACAGTAGAATGACTACCAGTTTACAAATTCACAGAAATATAGGTCCATTCAAACAAATTTTAAAGTAGAGTATGCAGTGTTACTTGGTTAATGTGATTTACAATTTTCAGTTTAGTATAAGGTAGTACTTATAAATAGCTATTGTAAATGTCTCCCAGATTTCCTGAGTTTGTTAATATCAATGGGAACCCACAATAGCACCAATGTGCAGGAAAGTTAAAGAAGAGCTTTATTCATTTTAGCTTCATCACTGGACTAAATATAAAATGATTAATGCTGTGGGGAAGAACAGCTTCTAGCAAAAAATTTACACAAACCTTTAGTTATAATGGTTTAAGAAAAGGAAAAGAGAAACAAATACTAGAAAAGGGAGGAAAACTCAAGAAAAAAGGAGAAGAGAAGAAGCAAAGGAGAAAGAGGGGAAGGAAGAGAGGGATGGGGAGGAAGGGAATGTAGGAGAGGAACTGGAGCGTGGGGGTCAGGTGCCTGTCATTCCAGAGCTTGAAAAGTGGAGTCTATGCTCAGATCCACAGCAAGTCTGAGGGCAGAGTCAACTGTATCTGTATCTGTCAGGGAGGAGGAGGAGACAGAGGGAAGAGGGATAGCGGGATAAGACTCCCGGTGACATCATGACACCAAAGCTTACTTCCAAACATGGTGACTTTATTCTGCACTAATGTCTAATTCCTGTTATAATTTGCAAACATTCAGGTGATTTAATTACCTCTTCAACATCCTCAAACAAAATAAAGACTCTTAACCAGTGACCAAAATAGACCTGCTCCTCGTTGATTACGTTAGGAAGCCGCAGTTTGGAAACATGATCTTGTTGAGAACAGCATGGCTTCTTAACATCGAAATACAATAAATATGTACTGAAAAAGCTAGGACCACAGCCTGTCACAGACTGCGATATTCCTAAAGAGAACATGACTTTGGTAAATATTTAACATTTCTATGGAAGGTAACATCATGTCCTTGTACTTTAGCATTCTCTGATTTCTGTGTTTCTTGAGAATAGGTTCTTGTTACAAATCTCCCCAAAATTCAGATGTCAGAGCTATAACCCTTGACACAGCATGTTAAACAGGAGGCTCTGGGGAAGCAGTCAGGTCTAGATAGGATAGTGAGAGCTGAGCTTTTTGTTATATAATACGTTTATACAAAGATACAAAGACACACACCCCCATTTCCCTGCTCCTCTCAGCCACATGAGAAATGGCTAGGTGGTTCTCTGAAAGTCAGGAAGAGGGACTTCCCAAGTCCTCATTTCGGACTTACAGATAGGAAACATAAAAGAAAACTATTTAGGCCCTGGCACACATACACACCTGTGGTTGGGGGGGGAGGGGGCAATGGCTGTCTGAGATGCCTCCCTGTTCATATTTGACAACTTAAAGATTCTCCATTTTTTCAAACCCTTCTATTTCGTTCCAATTGCATCATCTCATTTGTATTAGTTATATAACTGAACCAATTTGGTCTGCGGAAGTAAAATAAAATCTTAGTACATTGCACCACTCACATTTAGACAGGCTAGGCACTGTAGGAGGCTGTCCTGTGACCTGAACTGGGTTCAGCCACACATTAGCATCTACTGACAAGATGCCAGGAGATGTCCCCCTCCTCTATAACAACACTGGAAAATGTCTCCAGATGTTTCTAGGCACTTCATCATCCATCCTGAGCAGCAATGGTTTAGGCCACTCATAGAAATACTATTTAAACATTGTGACATGTATTCTACCAACCTCAATGTTAAGGCAATGTTCAGAGAGAGTTGTGACAGACACCACACTCTCACCTAAACAGAGAATTTCTCAAGTAACATCTCATCTTCTCAGCCCTTGTATAAGAGCTCTAAACAGTGATGGTTTTAATATCCCTCAGGGTTGTCCCACTAGCCTCTCTTTTCATGCTGGGAATCTATAAAAGGGAAATTAAAAAAAAAACTGTGCTTGAATTATAATCAGTCACACCATTTAGTGACATTCTCCTGTCAATATCAACACTACATTCTCTCCAAACTCCTAACTGGAATAACCCAGGTCAAGGTCCAGTGAAGAGAGGCAGCAGCTCGGGCATAAGCTGAATTCATAGTGGACGGACAGCCAAGAAGAAAAAGGCATTGCTGTGAGGGACTGACTTGAATGAGTGACATGTGAACATGATAACAGGACTTTTCCTTCTGTCCTCAAACTAAAAAGCCTACTCCCTCTACTAGAGACTGCGTCTAAATTGGTGTTTAGCTGTCCAACGAGCCATGGTGGTTGGAGTCCTTCTCTTCTCTGTTTTTTGAAGTTTCTGGCTCACACAGGAGGTGAAATGAGCGCTCCTCACATTGTTTAAAGGAACAATAGAATCCAAAGTGCTAAGCAATGTATTAACCGAATAAGCCACTAGAAGGCAATTTGCTCACAAACTCGGGGTACCCGCCCGAGAGGGAAGCTGCAGAGGATGACACTCTTTCCCCCCACAGCCATTGCACTTCATCTGTGAGTTCTGTTGCTCAGGGAAACCACAACAGCATCTGCAAAGTCAACATCGCATAGACTTTGACTTTGTGATCCTGTGGGGAAAACAAGAACTCTTCACACATTTTAGCATCTACATTACATAAAACAGCATAATATTTTATATTTTTTAAATCTTTTTTTTTGTAGCAGAAAATGATGCTCCAGAGGTTTTCACAACTGCCATCAGAAACAATCTGGAAGAGGAGGCTCCTGAGATGATCTTCTCAGGGTGGGCCGGCAGCGCCTCGCCTTCCAAAAAGGGAGTATTTATACCTGTTGGATAGAGTCAATCCAACCTCATAGAAACCAGCACATAGTAGGAATGGAATTAATTATACTCCTGCTGCTCACCATTAGGTCACCTGTGAGACTCAGTGAGCGGCTCTTTTCTAGGACATTACAAAAATGACAGACAGAGAAGTGAGTGGGATGGGAAGCAGAACGAAGATCACAAACCCTACAGTACCACGCCAAATTTCTCTCTAGAAAAAAAATCTGGTAGATAATTTCTTTTCTAATAAACTGAACATGTCCCACTGTGGTAAAGTCAAGTTATTTTAAAAATGCTTTGTGTAAGAGGATGTTGGTAGGTGTTTGTAAGTATTTGCAGGTATGTGAGTGGAGATGTGTGCACACAACTATGTGCATGCCTTTAGAGGCCAGAGCTCTAGGCCAGGTGTCTTCCTCAATATCACTCTCCATCTCTCCCTCAAACGAAAGCTCATAGATTCAGTCAGCAATCCCAGCTGCTGGTTTTTGTTCCTCCAGCATTGAATTATAGGGACATGCCACTAAACTAGTTTTTCCCCCCTGAGGGGGATGTTGTTGTTTCTTGCTTTGCTTTGTTTTCGTTGTTTTTATGGAGTTCTACAGATTGAACTCAAGCCCTCATGAGGACACAAGACAGCTCAGTATAGAAAGCCACCTCTCCTGCCTTGAGGATAATTTCTATTTTAATATCACCTGGTTCATCATAAACGACACCCTTTCACTGTGGGGAAGACTGTATCTTGAACCCACATACTGCACAGCCAATTCCCTAAGCAAGCAAGGCTTTAATCTTTCAATTATCTCTTCCCCTTGCCTCTCTTCCAAGATTACACAGCTTGAAAATACTGAGCATTTAAAACATAAGTCATAATAAACTCTAGTCATAATGTGTAAGGCTTGGTCAGCAGAGCGTTCAGTCATTATTAATTAGCACACTCTTGATTATCTACTTATAATAGATGTTATCCAAAGGCTAATCTGTTATACACAGTTGAAATGTTAACCAAGACTGCTGATAACATGAAGGATTTACCCACTTGTAAATCTTCACCTTGATTCCTGGGCTCATAAAACTGGCAATATAAATTTATTTCATCTTCATGTCTATAAAAACAATGATACCCAACTCACTGGGGGTTTATATTTCCTGAAAGACTAATATTTGCTTTAATTATGAACCATATTATTATTTGGCTTATAAAAAGTATTTTTGAAGCCTTTTAAAAACATAAGACAATGTATTTTTCCAAGGACAACTTAATATCCAGGCATTAAAATGGCCTGAATTGATATGTTTAATAAGCCATAACCCAGATAATCGGGGCTATAAAGGATTAATTTTTCTCTTGCATTATCAAAGAACAGCTGTAAAAGTACAAAATCCACTGGAAAACTTGTGTTTACAGTCCTTATGACTGATTTATAAAGTGATGTGTTAGCAACGGCCTCCAGTTCATCTTGTTTTGTTTTCCCTTTTCTTCTGAGAGAATTGAAAACCGTCTATCTTTCTCAAGCCCGCTGTTGAACACTCCATGGTAACTGACTTGTTATTGGGTTTCCTCTCTCCACTACTGCTGTCCTTTTGATTTGCTTGTAGACTGGAAAAGATGTTGCAAAAGACACTACAGAGAAAGCAACTGCCCAGCCTTGAGAGTGTGTACAAATCACCAGGCTTTTTGTTTTCAGAAAAGGTAATCTCTCTTAATGTTTTACATCAGATCACAATGGTAAAAAGAACTCAGCTAGAATATTGGAGTAAGCAAGGCTCAGTGGCTGAAATACTGGGGTATATAATTCAGTGTTCAGATTTCTACACAGTCTTCAGAATGTCCTTCCTTTTTCAAATGTATAATCCACCACTGGTTTATCAAAATCAGACATAGAACAATAATTTTTAACAAAGATTACATTTTTATTTCTCCCTCTCCCTCTCCCTCTCCCTCTCCCTCTCCCTCTCCCTCTCCCTCTCCCTCTCCCTCTCCCTCTCCCTCTCCTCTCTCTCTCTCTCTCTCTCTCTCTCTCTCTCTCTCTCTCTCTCTCTCTCTCTCTCTCTCTCTCTCTCAGGATTGTTTGTAGCTCAGGCCGGCCTTGAACTCTTGATCCTCCTTTCTAAGCCTCCTGGGTAGGATTACAAACAGATATAACCATCCTGGCCCCATTTCTTATCCAATTCAACCTACTATCATAGCGATTTGATTTTCAAGTAGCCACTAAATAATATATGTTAAAACACATAAAAACAGATGTAAAGAAGACACTGCATTTTGTAAGAATTATTATTTCTATAAATGTAGTAATAACTTGCATATATAATTCCTTTGCATCTAAATTCCTCTGTTTACAAAATTGATCTGAGTAACAGTGTATTTCACCTCCCTTCAGCAGATGATGGGGAATAAGTCTGAGATGGTAAAGTATAGCAGTGTCAGAATTAACCCATAGAAGAAGTAAGAAGTGATTCTTCCAGGCACATTTTCTGCTTTCATTTTATGTAGTTAAGGGATTGCTTGATGGTTTTATATTGAAATGTTCCTCCTAGATACCTCCCGAATCCCCATGCTTTCTCTAATCTTCCAGAGGATGGGAAGAGTAACAAAAATATCAGGAACCTTCCCATCCAAAGATACCACAGGTGAGTTTTAGTGTGCAGTGTAAAAGTCATGTATAAACTGGATAATGGAGGACATCTTTCAAATTTTGTAACATTTTTTTCCTTTTATGGACAACATTGTTTTCTCACATAATACTTCCTGATTGTGGTTTTCCCTACCTCTACTCCTCTCAGTCTCCCATCTCCCCTCTCCTCTGAGTCCACTCCCTTTCTGTCTCTCACTAGAAAACAAACAGGCTTCTAAGGAGTAGTAATAAAATATAAAACAAAAAAAATGAGTACATTGGAATTGGATAAAGCAAACAAACAATAGGAAAAAAGCCCAAGAACGGGCAGAAGAAACAGAGACTCACTCATTCACACACTCGGGAATATTATAAAAAGCAATAAATTGGAAGCCTTAATATAGACACAAAAAATCTGTAGGGAAAAAAGAGAAATTATATATATTACATATACATGGGTTATGTATTATATAATGAGTATGTAATTATATACAATTCATATATATACTATGTCTACATATATTATACATTGTATATACATATATAAGTTCTCTCTTTAATTTTATTATGTACATATATGTACATATATATGTTTATAATAAAATAATAAGATGGGTTTGTTTTTTTTTTCTTAAAAGGAAAGCCCTGATACAAGGAACCTCCAAATATGACACTGAGTATATTTCAGCCATCTTCTTTTGGGAATGCAACCTACCCTTAGTAGTTCATTTCCCCAGTGAAAGTCCACTGGAGAAAATGAAATTTTCATTTTCATTTGGCTATCAGCTTGAGGTTGGTCTGGGTTAGGGATGGAGAAGTACGTCTGCTTCTTTCAGCCCCAGGATCCCATCTGATGTAGACCCATGGCAGCTCTGGATTTGCTACCCACTTGCTTTGCCTGTGCAGAGTAAGAGGGACCTGTTTGAGTTTTGTTTGTGTTGTTGTTGTGGCCTCCATGCCATCAGGCTCTTGTACTATTTCTATCTCTTCTGCAGGGTTTGCTGAGTCCTGAAGGAAGGGATTTGATAGAGGAATCCTGTTAGGGCTTAGTGTTACAAAGACCTATGCATAGTTTCTGGCTGTAGGTCTCTGTATTTGTACCCACCTGCTGTAGGAGTCATTTGTTGATGACTGAGCAAAGAAGGCACTGATCTATGAATATAACAGAATGTCATTAGCAATGATTTTATTGCCACATTCTTTTTGTTGGTTTTTGTTGTTGTTGTTGTTGTTGTTGCTGTTGTATTTTGGTTTGTTTACTTTTTTAGAAAGTAGTATTTAGTTTTACCCTAGGTGCCTATGTTATCTAGTCTCAGGCTCTTGGTTATCCAAGAAGTGTTTGGGAATTGGTTCCATGGTCCATGGAGTGGGCCTTAAGTCAAATCAGATACTGGTTGGTTACTCCCACAAGCTTTGTGTCACCATTGCACTAGCACATCTTGCAGGCAGGACACCACTGTAGAGCAAAGGTCTGCTGGCTGAGTTGATGTTCACATTTCTCCTTGGACAGCATGCACAGTAACTTCCTGTTCTAAAGACACTAGTCTAAAGACACTAACTAGAACACAGGAGTCAAGGTTCTCTAGGCCCAGGTCCACATTTCTGTGTTCAGTGAGTTCATCTCTTCCCTCACCCCACCCACATCCATCCATAACTATCTATTGTATTTCACTTTGTAGGGAGATCTGTCCCCTTTAAACTATAGTTAACCTATGTGGTTCTATGAATTTTAGCTTGGGTATCATTGACTTAACAGCTAATATCCACATACAAGCAAAAATACACCATATTTGTATTTCTCATTCTGGGTGACCTCACTAAGCATGATGTGTTTTCTAGTCCCATAAGTTTATCTGTAAATTTCATGATTTCAGCTTTAATGCTGAGTTATACTCCATTGTATACATGTGATATATTTTTTTATCCACTGTTGTGTTGGAGGATATCTAGGCTGATCCCAATTTCTGACTGTTATGAAAAGAGAGGGACTGGTTGAGCAAATGTCTCTGTGGCATGGCTAGGTATTCTTTGGGTATATTACCAAGAGTGGTCTGGCTAGATCTTGAGGCCGACTTATTCCCAGTTTCCTTAAGAACCACCACACTGAGTTCTATAGTGTCCGGACACTATGCTCCCCCACCATCAATGAATGAGCGTTCCCTTCACTCCACAAGCTCACCAGCATAGACTGTATCTTGTTTGATTGGTATTAGCCATTTTGAAAGGTATAAGATAAATCTCAATGTAGATTATATTTATATTTTACTAATAAGGATGTGGAACATTTCTTGAATCATTTCTTAGCCATCTGAGTTTTCTCTATTGAGATTTTTGTTTAGACTGTACCCCATTTTTAACTGCTTTATTAGCTTTCTTAATATCTGGGATTTGTTTTGTTTTGTTTATTTTAAACTCCAGATTTTATTCCCCTCCTGGTCTAGCCTCTGACTGTTCCACATCCCACACCTCCTCCCCAGGCCCCTGTCTCCGCGAGAATGTCCCAACCCCCTATCCTTAACCCTACAGTACTACCAGACCTCTAAACTCCCTGGGGCCTCCAGTCTCTTATAGGTTAGGTGCGTCTTCTCTGACTAAACCCAGACCAGGCAGTCCTCTGCTGTATATGTGTTGGGGGCCTCATATCAGCTGGTGTATGCTGCCTGGTTGGTGTTCCTGTATCTGACAGATCTCTGAGGTCCAGATTAATTGAAACTGTTGGTCCTCCTACAGGATTGCCCTTCTCAGCTTCTTCCAGCTTTTTCCTAATTCAACCACAAAGGTCAGCAGCTTCTGTCCATTGGTTGGGTGCAAATATCTGCATCTGACTCTTTCAGCTGCTTTTGGGGTCTTTTGGAGGGCAGTCATGATAGGCCCCTTTTTGTGAGTGTTCCATCTCGAATGGCTGAGAAACACCTAAAGAAATGTTCAATGTCCTTAGTGATCAGAGAAATGCAAATCAAAACGACCCTGAGATTCCACCTTACACCAATCAGAATGGATAAGATCAAAACCTCAGGTGACAGCACATATTGGTGAGGATGTGAAGAAAGGAATATTGCTGATGGGATTGCAAATAGGTGCAACCACTCTGGAAATTAATCTGGAGGTTCCTCAGAAAAATGGAAATAGGTCTACCTGAAGACCCAGCAATACCACTCTTGGGAATATACCCAAAAGATGCCCCACCATGCCACAGGAGCACATGACCCACTAAGTTCATAATCACCTTGTTTGTGATAGCCAGAAGCTGGAAACAACCCATGTGTCCCAATTCAGAAGAATAGACACAGAAAATGTGGTTCATTTACACAATAAAATACTACTCAGCTGTTAAGAACAAGGACATCCTGAGTTTTGCAGGCAAATGGATAGAACTAAAAGATCTCAACCTGAGTGAGGTAACTCAAACCCAAAAGGACATGCATAGTATGTATTCATTAATAAGTGAATATTAGCCCCAAAAAGTGCCAAATACCCAAGCTACAGCTCACAGAACTCAAAAAGGTCAACAAGCTTAAGGGCCCAAGTGAAGATGCCTAAGTCCTAGTTGGGAGGGAGAAGAAAGCAACCACAAAGGGGGAGGGAGGGACATGGGAGAGAAAGGTGATGGGAAGGATAGAGAGGGGAACATGATCTGGTATTGGGTGGGGGCAAAGAACTGAAACCCTGAGGGCCAGCAGAAAGAATGGAAATCGGCAACCACAGGAGGTAAGAGGTTGGAGGGACCCTCCAGAATGTACCAGAAACCTGGAAGGTGATATCTAGTTATTTCAGTTCTTTGGATATCTTGGATATTAACCCTCTAATTGTTATAGAGGTGGTAAATCTTTTCTTATTCTATTGGCTGCCCCTTTGTCAGAATGGCAACACTCTTTGCCGTGCAAAAGCTTTTCAGTTTTATGAAGTCCCTTTGATTATTGATATAAGTGCCTGTGCTAATAGAGTTCTGTTCTGAAAGTCAATTCCTATGCCAAGGAGTTCAAGACTATCCTTCACTTTCTCTTTTACCAGATTCAGCACATCTGGTTTTGTGTTGAGGTCTTTGATCCATTTGGAGTTGAGTTTTGTGCAAGGTGATAAGTATGTATCTATTTATACTCTCCTACATGCAGTCATCCAGTTACATCAGCACCATTTGTTGAAGACGCTGTATTTTTTCCAGTGTGTATTTTTGACATCTTTATCAAAACTCAGGTATCCATAGCAATGTAGATTTGTGTCAGGATCTTCAGTTTAATTACATTGATCAATGAGTCTCTCTTTGTGCCAATATCATGCCATTTTTATTACTATAGCTCTGTAGTAAAACTTGAAATTGGGGATGATGATACCTCCAGTAGTTCTTTTATTACTCAGGAATGTTTTAGCTATCCTGGGGTTTTGTGTTTTCATATGAAGCTGAAATTGTCCTTTTATTATCTGTGAAGACATGTGTTGGAATTTTTATGGGTATTACATTGAATCTATGGATTGTTTTTATTAGGACAGCCATTTTTACTGTATTAATCCTACTGATTCATGATCATGGGAGATCTTTCCATCCTCTGAAATATTCTTCAATTTCTTTCTTCTGTGTCTTAAAGTTTTTATCATACAAGTCTTTCACTTGCTGACTATAGCTATCCCAAAATATTTTGTACCATTTGTGGCTATTGAGACAGGTATTGTTTCTCTGATTTCTTTCTGTTCATATGTCATTTGTATATAGGAGGGATACTAATTTTGTGAATTAATTCTGTATCCAGCTACTTGGTTGAGGAGTTTAGTGGCTTTTGGAGTTTCCCTGTGGAATGTTTCAGGTCATTTATATATAATGTGTGATCTGCAAATAAAGGTACTTTGATTTCTTTCATGACAACCTATGTCCCCTTGATCTCCTTTACTTGCCATTTTTCTCTAGTTAAAAGTTCAAGTAATATAGTGAGTGGGCATGGAGAGAGTGGACGACCTTGTCTTGATTCTGATTTTAGTGAAAACACTTGAGTTTCTTTTCATTTAAGTTGATGTTGACTATAGGCTTGCTGTAAAATGACTTTATTATGTTGGAGTATGTCCTTTGCATCTCTAATTTCTCAGAACTTTTATCATAAAGCAATGTTGGATTTTTTCAAAGGCCTCTTCTGCATCAATTGAGATGATTATGTGATTTTTGTCTTTCATTTTGTATATATGGTAGATTACATTTTTCAGTTTATATATGTTTAACAATCCTTACAACTCTGGGATGAAGCCTATTTGATCAAGGTGGATGATCTTTTAAATGGGTTCTTGGATTCAGTTTTCAAGTATTTTATTGGGAAATATTGAATTTATGTTCATAAGGGAGGTAGGCCTATAATTCTTTTTCTATGTTGGCTCTTCATGTGGCTTAGATAACAGAGTAACTGCGGCCTGGTAAAATAAATTGAACAATGTTCTTTCTGTTTCTGTTTTGAGAAATAGTTTGAGGAGTATTGGAGTTAACTGTACTTTGAAAGTCTGATTGAAATCTGCCTGAGGTAAAATTGTCTTGCCAGGGAGATTTTTGGTTGGAGAAATTTTGAATACTGCTTCTATTTCACTAGGAACTGTGGGTCTGTTTAAATTGCTTACTGATCTTGACTGAACTTTGGTAAGTGGTGTGTTCTGAGAAAATTATTTATTTCTTTTGGGTTTTCTAATTTGTAGAGTACAGTTTTTAAAAGTATGCTCTTATATTCTCTCTATTTCCTCAATGTTTGTTGTTATATTCCCCATTTAATCTCTAATTATGTTAAATTAGATATTCTTTCTCTGCTTTTGAGTTAATTTGAATGAGGATTTTGGCAATCTCATTTTCTTAAAGAACTAACACTGTTTCATTGGTTGCTTATATTTTGTTTCTTTGTTTCTAGTTTATTGATTTCAGACCTGAATTTTTTTCTTGCCATAACTCCTTTTGGATGTAATTTCTTCTTGGTTTTCTAGATCTTTCAGGTATGCTATGAAGTGACTAGTATGTTGTATTTCCAATTTTGTTATTGTTATGTAGGCACTTAATGCTATGATCTTGTCTCTTAAAACCACATTTATTATATACCATAAGTTTTGGTATGTTGGTATTTTTTCATTCAATTCTAGAAATTATTTAATCTCTTTCTTAATTTCAATCATGGCCCTCTTTCATTCAGTAGTAAGTTGTTCGTTTCCATGAGTTGTAGGCATTCTACTGCTCATCTTGGTAATGATATCCAGATTTACTCTGTAGTGGTCTGATAGGATGCAGGGAGTTATATCAGTTTTCTTGATTATATAATGACTTGCTTTGTGTTCAAGTATGTGGTCAATTTTTTTTTCAGAAAATTCTATATGGTTCTGATAAGAAGTTCTATTCTTTTGTTTGGATGAAATGTTTTGTAAATATCTACTATGGCCATTTGGTTTACAATGTCAGTTAACTCCAGAATTTCTGTGTTTAGTTTTTGTCTTGTTGACCTGTTTATTGGTGAAAGTGGGTCATTGAAGTCTCTCATTATCTCTGTATAGGTGTCAATATATGATTTAAGCTGTAGTTATGTTTCTTTATAAGGGTGGATATCCTGGTATTTGGTACATGGATGTTAAGAATTGCAGTATCCTCTTGGTGGAGATTTGTTTTGATGAGTATGTAGTGACTTTCCCTATCTCTTCTGATTAGTTTGGCTTGAAACCTATTTTGTCAGGTATTAAAATGTCTTCACTGGCTTGCTTCTTAGGTCTGTATCCTTGGAATATCATTATCCATCCTTTACCTTAAGATGATGACTATTCTTGATTTTAATGTATGTTCTTACATGTGGCAGAAAGATAGAGCCTGTTTTCACATTCATTCTAGTAGTTTGTCTCTATATATTAGAGAATTAAGGCCCTTGATGGGAAGAAATATAAATGAGAATATTTGTTTATCCCGGTAATTTTGTTGTTGTTGGTGGTGGTGGTGTGTTTCCCTTTGACTTGCTTGTCTGGGATTATTTGTTTCCTTTGTACTCTGTTGTCTTAGTTGCAGTTAACTTTTTAGGCTGGAATTTTCCTTCTAGTACATCCTGTTGAACTGGTTTAGTAGATAGACATTGCTCAAATTTGGTTATTATACAATGTCGTAGTTTCTGCATCTATTGTGATAGAAAGTTTTGCTAGGTATAGTAACTTGGACTGGCTTCTGTGGCCTCTTGGTGTTTGTAGTACATCTGCCCAGTACTTTCTCACTTAGAGTCTCCATTGAGAAGTTGGTTGTAATTCCAATAGGTCTGCCTTTATATGTTACTTGGTTTTTTGTCTTTTCAGCTTTTAATATTCTTTCTTTGTTTTGTATGTTTAGAGTCTTAATTATTATGTGCTGAGGGGAATTTCTTTTCTGGTCAAGTCTATTAGAGATTCTGTATGCTTCTTGTATCTTAATGGGCATCTCCTTCTTTAGATTATACAACTTTTCTACTATGATATTTTCAGGGCCTTTAACCTGAGTTTCTTCTCTTTTCCACCTTTCTCTTATCCTTAAATTTGGTCTTCTCATAGTGTCCCAAGTTTCCTGAATATTTGTGCTAAGAATGTTTCTACATTTTCTTTGACCTATATATCCATCTCTTCTATCCTGAGATTCTCTTCCATATCTCATATTCTGCTGGTGGCTTGCCCCTGAGTTTTGAGCAAGAGTTCCTAAAGTGTTCATATCTACATTCCTTCAGTTTTTGGTTTGCTTTATTGATTAGATTTCCCCTTCCAAGTCTTGAACTGTTTTGTTTATTTTCTTCCAATGTTTGTAGTTCCATAGATTTCTTTAAGGACTTTATTCCCTCTTTAATGATCTCTATAATATTCAGAAAGTTTGTTTTAAGATCTTTTCTGTTGCACAAGGCCTGCTGCGGTAGGATTGCTGGACTTTAGTTGAAATAAATTGTTTATGCTGGTATGAATTGCATTTTTACACTCACATCTAGGCATCTGGGTTTGCAATGATTGCAATTCCATATGTTGACATCTGGTCTTGTCTTTGTTGGATAGGTGTTTTTTCCTTGTTTCTGGCACCCTTTCTGTTTCTCAGTAGAGTGTGGTGGCAGTGTGTTGCCTGATAGGAAATTCTTCTAGGATTCTGAAAGGTACAGTCACTGGGAATTTTAGATAAAATATGTCTCTAGTTATTGGGAATCTGTCACTTAGAATTGAGGTTGGGCCTTTTTGGTGGGGTAGGCTGAGGGTGTCCCCAGGTGAGAAGAAAGCAGAGTCCTCCACCAAGATCTGCTGAGCCTCCTGGGGATCGGGGTGGAGAGTGAGGAGAGATCACAGCAGGTAGTCGGGCAAAGAGGCATGCTGAGACTGGGGCATTGGAGACGGAGGGGAGAAGGGAGGTGTGAGGAGGACCTGAAGCTTGTCCCCTTTCTTAGCTGGACTGTTTGATTTTCTGGCATACTTCACAGGTGATTTCCAGAGAGTTGGGAGCCGTCTGGAGTTGGGAGCATCTGTGTGTGTGTGTGTGTGTGTGTGTGTGTGTGTGTGTGTGTGTGTGTGTGTATTTGTATGTGAGTATTTGCAAGTGTGTACACATGCACATGGGCATAAGTTAGAGAATTTGCAAGAGTAAGTCCTCTCCTTCCACCACATGAGGCCCAAGGATCAAATTCAGGTCATCTGGCATGGCAGCAGGAGCCTTTTCCCCCTGAGCCATTTTGTCAGCCTGATACAGGAATTTTTAAACAATTTTCACTGATGATTTATCATACTCCTGTGAAAACAGACTGACAACATATTTAAAAGTTGGTTAATGTGTCTTTGTTACTAGTAATGAGGAAAACAACTACAGGGAAGCAAATCATCAAGAACATAGAATTGAACCAAGAGCCTACACAACAAACCTTGGTTTTTATTGTCTATGGAACTTGCACTAGGACAGATCCCATCCAGACTCATAAAACAAATGATAACAGGTTTACAATGATTGATAGCACACCCTCTTCCTATAAATAGACTCAAACTACATATCAATAACAGAAAAAGATCTTCAAATACTTGCTAATTAACATTAAACACTTAAGTATTCTTCCATTAGTCAGGGCAAAAATATAACAATTGCACTGAATGAAAATAAAATATAACATATGAAGTTTAGGGTGTGGCTAAGATAGGACTGAGAGGGAATTTGCAACACTAATGGTCACAGGAAAAGCCTCAACTCATTGTTCCTGACTAAATAAGAACAGTATAACATGGGAGGCAACAGGGATATATATGTAAGAACAGAAATCCATGGAGTTAAAAACTGGAAAAACATAGACCTTCAAAAAACAGAACTCACATTTTGCAAAAACACATTTAACTGATAAACCACTCAAAAGGCTGATGGCAAAGATAGCAAGGTACAAGTTAAGATCAGAAGAAATGGGAAATACAACAAAGGGTGTGTCAGGAGGGTAGCACAAACGACTTTATGTCAAAGAACTTAGAAGAAATGGATCAGAGGCTACAAAACCCACAAACTACTGTGTCCCAGACAAAAAAAAATGAATAATCTTACCAACCCTATATTTATTAACCCCACTTCTCCAGGAGACAGGATAGGAAGAATAGCCTTCAGCTTAATTTATGAGACTAATATCACACTGATTCCAAAACTGATAATACATAAAAAGACAGACTAGTGTCTTTAATAAAGTTTAAAAGGCAATAATGCCAAATAAAGTACTTATAAGCTAAACCTAGCAATGAATAAACATAATTATATAACAAGCTTATTCTAGGTGCAAGGCTGGGTCAATGTTTGGACAGTCAAACATTTCTATATTAATAATTAATAAGCTTAAGAAAACATGATACATCAACTGTGAATAAAATATAATGATAAAATCTCATACCCACTCATAATGAAAATTTTCAGTATTTAGGAACAGAGCAATTCCTCAGTCTTAAAGAGATTTTTCAAAGCACACACTATGAGGAGAATAGTCACTGGTAATTTCTGCCAATTCAGGGTAATCGATCCTTCAAAGGGTAATTGATCCTTCAACATTCTGCATTACAAACATCTATCAAATGATCCTGAGCCAGAAGGCTGAAGACTGACTCTCCAACTTCCTGACATGCAGAAGCTACTTGGTAGGCAGTTGTCTCTACAACTTGTCTCAGTTCTGGAAGTTGTGTTGTTTTGGGCTTCCTATATTTTTAGTTCATTTTGGTCATTCTCAGACTTCTGATGAGATTAAAGACTGGTTATAGTCTCATAACCAACCCAGTCTATTTAACATTGAGAGAATATATTTGAGATGATAGTTTTCAGATAGTATACAAGCTAAAACAAGGACATAAGCTATGGATTTATAAGCCTTTTGTAAGTTAGGATAGATAACACAGTGTTCTTTTAAATTGTCAAAGAGAGAGGACTTGATGTTAGGTATATCTTATAATATACATTTGTATATAATTTACAAATATATAATATATATAATTTACAAAATGGTAATAGTTGTGTTCAATTTATATTTGAGAGGAAAGAGCCTTTTAACTGGACAGAAAGGGAAAAGTATTGTGGACAGCCCTGATGCTGATTGTATTTTGATGTTAATTCAGCTTCTCCAAGAGGGGCTGCCTGGGACTAGTAGTGAATCACATACTCAGAATTTTATGTGACCCTTCTAATGAATAAAGAAACCAATCACTGGGCGAGTAGGTGGGACTTCCAAGTAAGACAGAGGGAGGGGCTGCTGAAGAGAAGACAGTGGGCTGGAGAACTCGAGATGGAGGTGAAAATGTAGATAGCAGAGACCCCGTCTCAAGTGGCAGATCCCTTTGGTTCTGCTACTGGACGATTTATCTTAGAATGGCTTATAAACTAGGATGTTATTTGTTCTGCCCAGTGGTTGAGTTACCATTGATTCTGAAGAAAAAGAAGAAGATATTTCAAGAAAACATCAGACTAACTTCTCAATGTAGAATACTGAAGATCCTCCTCTGACACCAAAAACAAAGCCAAAGTATCCATTCTTACAAAAAGAAATGCTAAGAGCTGTATTTCCTACCATAAAGATGAACTAAAGTAGTATGTTAAATAGAAACAAAAGTGTATTTGCACATGTCAAGATTATGAAACAAAACTCAATAAAGGATTCCTAACTCAACTCCATTGCTATACAACAAACAAATGCAAAAAGAACATTAAAAGTAAACACGATTTATAACTTCACTGTATTACCTTCCTCTAAATATAAAATGCTTCAAAATAAAAGGATTTTAGTTTAATAAATGAAACAAGCCACAGAGTATCTAAAATATATACAATGTCAAGAAAAAGTATCCAAATCCCCCTAGAATATTATTTTAAAGAACAACATCTTTTAAGGTCAGTTGACAAATTTTTCATTAATAATGAAACAAGCAAATTAATTCATCACATACCTGTCTGATTTTATAATCATCAACTTGTCATTAGCAATTCCCCCTTTTATATATTGTAAAATTCTAGATTAGTATACTTGGCTTGCCTATCTTATGAGTCTCTTCATTTCTTGAGGATTCTATAATCTTGGCTATAAGAACACTTTAATTACATGAAAAATTACATGAAACTGCTTTGGAAAAGTAATGAAAATTAGAAGCTGAATTAGAGACAAATTATTGCAGGAAATTGGACTCCTTGCACTGTTTTTTTTTCTATCAGAATGTACACTATGTTCTTGGTATTACAGGGAGGATCTTCACTATTCGTCATTGAGCTGTTAGACTGATATCCTTTGAAAATTCTCTTTAAGAGATTGAGGAATTGCGCTATTCCTAAAGACTGACAATTTTCATTATGAATGGATATGACATTTTATCATACATTTTATTCATAGTTGATGTTTTTCTTGAGCTTATCATTATCATACTTTTATTTTAATATTGATATTATTTCATTTTTAAAACATTTTACATGAAACTCATTGGTGGTAGCTTCAATTCAGTATATTATGAACTTATAAAAGATTATGTTTCAATAAGCCTTAAAAGAGTTTCATTAATTCTTTGAGAATTTCATATGTTGAGTTTTGATGATACTAATTCCCTTCAGCATTCCTCCCATGTCCACTCCCTCCATTTCATACCTACCCAACTTTACGTCCTCATTTATTTTTTCAGAAACATCAAATTCCATGAATGTTGCCTGTATATTCATAGGTGTATGACCATCACTGAAGAGTGAGACCAGCCCATTTCATACCTGTAAAGAGAGCTAACTCTCCCTCACCTGTAGCTTTCAACTTCCAATAGCTCCTCAGCTATGCCTGGGACTTTGTGCTCACCTTCCCCTCTATGCCAGAATTTTGTCTGGCTTAAGAATGAATAGGTCTTGCACATGCTCTCACAACCTCTGTAAATTCATATGTACATCTGTCTTGCAGGAAATATTAAAAAAAGTGAACCTTCCAACTCTCAGCAGGGCCAGGCCATGCTCCTGGCTCCTGCCATCACCAACTCTCTAGAGTTGGCCTCTACCCCAGGTGATCTCACCAGCTCTGTCTCTCAGCCCTCCAACTAGCTGGCCCTGAGAGGTCACAGGGCTCCCACTGGGCCATCTCTACGATGGGCCCCGAGTTCCTCTCCCTTCCATGTAACACTCCCCACACCCGAGGATCAGCCATCTCAACACCTAATTACCCAGTAGAAACATGACTCTTAAAGCCTAATTATCCAATCGGATTTATATAACAAGATCACAATTTACAAGATGCCAATACAATAATTTCTGAGTCAATTGATAAAGATAAAGCTTTAACCCAATTTTTCTAACCTTGTGATAGAAAGGTGATAGAATGGAGGCTCATCGGCCTCCATTCTGGTTCTCTTTTTCCTGAGACCTCTCTCTCTGTCTCAACTCCTCACTCCACCTCCCTTCTCCTGCCCAATCGTAAGCCTCCCACTGCCCTAATGTGATTGGACAGGATAAATCCTGTAACACATCTGCCCTATTGTGGGTGGAGAATGCTCTTTCCATTGTGTCATCCACTGCTTCTAGCTCTTACAATCTTCCTGCCTCCACTTTCAAAAAGGAGTAAACTTTTAAGATTTGGTCATTTTTGTGATAGCATTTTTTCACTGAAAAAAAAAAGTATACCTTTCAAATAAATCGTTTTAATGATGTATCTATTATCCTGAAAAGTCACTGGGAAATTCTAGAAGCGAGCAGAGTGAAGTGTCTGGACTAGAAAATCAGTTGGTTTCCTGTAGCTACACAACTATGGCAGTTTAAAAGATGAGAAATTTAATCTCATAGTTCCTAAAGCCACAAATCCGAGGTCAGTGTCGGTGGACTAAAATCAGTGTCCTTCCTCTAGCAGCCCCAAGGAAGGGTCCAGTCTGATCTTCAGTGTCTGCGACATCCCTTCTTATTGTTACATCACCCAGTCTACCTCCATAATCCTATTGCCACCTCCATTCTATGTATACAGAACCTCCCTCTGCCTATCTCATATAAAGATAGTGTGGGTAAATTTGGGACCTGCCGAGACTCTTCTCAGTAATCTCACCCTAGTAAGACCCTTCAGTCCAGTCCTGCCTACAGAGATGTTTCCCTCCATACATGGAGCCTACAGGCCCCAAGGATCCAGAACTGCTATTTTTGAGTGACTATTTTTAATCTACTAAGAAGACCATTAAGCATGGTATGCTTTGAGTTTGTCTCTATTTAACGTGACATTCAACACGGAGCTGCAAGTGGGTAGGTGCTGTTTTGAGTGTATTTTAGAGAAACTGAGAGTTCTTTGGCTGCTGTTCTTGTAGGCCATTTTCAGGTGGCCTTTCAGCAAGTAATGTGAACCTAATCAATGATCCTTAGAAATTAAACACCTATAGCTGCTAAATGCACGTAAGCTTTATTCCTATGGTTAACAAATCCATTTGCCTATTGAAATCCATTTGCTGATAAAGACAGAAAAAGATTACTACTAGCTTCAAAAAATATTCAACTTCATTGCTAATTAAGGATATACAAATACAGATGGTGAGGTCCTATTTTTTTCTTTTTAATATCAAGTAAGACAACAAATGTCCATTTAGCCTTAACAAATGCAAACATGTCTTACTAGATTTAAATCTTTTGTTTAAAGACCATGATGTAGCACAAGGGCAAGAGTGGTATGCCCACCTCCTCTCTTCCCCCAGAGAGCAGTGACATGACATGCTGAAGGCCTTGGCTTCCATCTTGAATGGCAAAAGAAAGAGCAAATCCCTGTGGGAGATTATCACCGAATACCCTCCCTATTTTCTTTTCTCCTTCCTTTCTCCAGGGTCAGGAATGACACTATTCCATCCCTTCACATGTCCTAATGCTCCTTCTGTCCTGACAGTCACAGGCATATTTCAGGGCTCAGCAATGTTCCATGCTTTGAAAGTCACTCATGCAGATTATTAGTTAATGGTTTTTCCATGTGGCAGTAGATAGAATAGTTCATTAAATGCTAAATAAAAGTCCTTACATAACTATGCCTATGTCTGCTTACTTATTTTTTTACTGGAAATGTTGCCAGTGCTTTAAAGTCTTATAAATATAATGTTTTAACTATATAAAATAATTTGGTGGAGACAACACATTTCATGCCTTAAAATGAAAATAAATTTGAAGTATAAATGCTCTGTTCTGTGAGACTTACTAGTGGAAACATAATTTGATACAGTCTTCCTGGAAAACAGTTGGGCAATATATTAAATATTATTATATATTTTTGATATAATATATACTTAAGAACCCTGAGATATTGCTTAATATACAGTTTCATTTGTTTGCAAATTGTTTTCAAATGTGTTCTTCAACAAGCATCAGCATCATAAAAAGTCTCATCTCCATCTTGGAGTTCCTCAGTCAAAAGCTTTGAGAATGGGAATAAACTATTTTACCACCAAGCCTAGCAGGTAATTCTCATGCAGATTAAAGTATTTAAAAACCTACTATGATATTTTGGGGGGAAAAGTCAGATTTATGAATGTTCTTTATCATTAATATTGAATCATTCATATTGACCAGGTTAGAATTCATCATCAGTGTCCCACAGAAGGAAATATTAATATTAAAAAATGAAATACAGAATAAAAATTGTTTTCTCTTTCTCTGTCTCTGTCTTTGTCTCTGTCTTTCTCTCTGTATATCAGTCTACCTTTTTTCTGTCTCTCCTTCCTTCTCTCCTCTGTCTGTGTGTGTGTGTGTGTGTGTGTGTGTGTGTGTGCACATGCGCATGCGCCTTTACACATGTGAACAGAGGAGTGAATACAAGTTTTAATCATGCTAAGCAACTTCCCTACTAGTATATTGTAATCTGATGCTCTAGTCGGATCCCAACAGATGGAGCACAACAGTAGAAGGTATAGCTTGAGGTTGGGGCAGATGTCTTTATAAATGTCTTTATAAATCAGGAATTCAAAAAGTGTTGTCTTGTCTTCAATACTTACCTACATTTTCTAGTTATGACCTTTTGATGCTCATATATTCTAAGGTCTCCTTATAGAAATACAGAGAATATTGAAAGTATATGGGATGATAGACAGTAAAATACATACAAACTCAATGTCTAGAAAAATTGAAATTTTGAAAGAATGTTCTGAATTTTTGGCAGTTAAATTTCTTTATAAAGTTGCTAGTGTTCTCTATGTATGAAATGCATTATTATAACCTCAACTTTTATTGATGCAATTCAAGTGTTACTTATTCCATTATATACAACCCCATTTTCTCAAAATATCTGATATTATTTTATTCACATCTGATGTACATGCCATGATCAAAATTTAATTCTACTTTTCCTGAAATGGAGAGCATGTTTTGTCTGAGCTCTATAGCACTCAAATTCAATTTAACTTATGATTCTCAATATGCTCTATTATCGTTAGAGAATAATAAAGAATATGCCTGCAGCTAGTTTAATACTTTTAAATTCCTGTAGATCACAATGAAAGACCAGGTGACCCAGCATGCTTCACATTTCAAAGGTCGTGGGCTGTTAACTTTTATTAAAATTCCTGTAATTTTTTTGCTGTCAACCTAAATGTAAAATCACTTTATCACTTTTTTGTACAAAATAAAAGATCAAGAAAATACTAGTTTATTTCCAACTAATTATCTAGACAAACAGGGAGAAAGAAACTTAGAAAAAATCAACTGTGTTATTTATAACTTAAGAAGAATAGCCAATTTACAAATATTTTAATGCTGAAATGATACAATTATGTAATCATGAGGCCATCAGTTCCATGATGGTTAGTATTGTGCTCTGCATGCTCCAAGAATTCTGTTGAGCACCAGAGAAAGAACTGAGCAAGACAAATCCCAGTCCCCAGGAAGTGATCATTCTCATAGGAGTGACAGACAATAAACAGCATACGTGGTGATAAAAGTGATCACCCCACCCCTCCCCAAACCCCACTCCCCAAAAAGAGCTTCAACTAACATCTAAAGAAAGGATTGAGATGAAACATAGAGAAGATAATCCAAGAATAGATAAGACAGCACGGAGGCAAGAAACTGTGCAGGAGAACTTATAAAGATAGGGACCTATGGGCGCTTCACAGCATGAGGCTGGGCAGTGCTGGGTACCAGTTTCCAAGGTTAAAAAAAAAAAAAAAAAGGGAGGATTACGAGTCCTCAAACTGGACCTGCCTACAAGTAGCAGAAAATTGTTGAGAGTTTGAAAGGCTCTCCCTAACTCGTAGGAGAGACAGCCAAATCTAACGCACAAAGATGGTAGAGGAGACCAAGGAAGCGGTGGTGGGGACCTCCCTGAGATGGGAACTTTCAGAGGCAGAGACTGATATTCGCAATCTTTAACAATCTGTGTTAGAAACCAGAGTTGGCCACAATGAGATGAAGCACCCATCAAACTTGGGGTGTGAAAGGTATAAAGGCAACCCTTCAGTGACTCATTCAGCAGGAACGAGGTTGTTTATTGAGGTGGAAGGCAATGCAGGAAGATTTATTTCATATAGCAAGGGCCCTGTTCACTGGGATGTCTATATGTGAGTGATGACATCAAGAAACAAACTTGGCTTTTAAAACGATCTGGATGAAATATATCTTCTAAATTTTAATCTGATTTTTAGTAGTACATTTTTAGTAGTACATTTTAGAAGAAACACAGGCCCCTCCTTCTTTCTTTTTTTTTTTTTTCAGTGCTGGAGGCTGAACCCTGGGGGCAAGGCTGGGAGGTCTCCATGCTTTGAAGATACTCTCTCCTATAGTCTCTTTCAGAGATACATAACTTTACTGATTATATAATGTTGCTTTATATAGCTACATTGAATATGAGCAGCCCCATTCTTATTCTTATACCACATATGCCTTCTAATAACTATTATAATAAGCAACGCTGTGGTTAAAACTTTTGAATAGCTCTGTATTTTTGTGAAGTTTAGAATCAACACGAAATACCATACAATATATGTGCTTAGTGCATACAGAGAGAATTAAATTAATTCACCACTTACAGACATGAAGTGGAAAACAAGGTAAGTTGGCAGGACTGTTTGCTCGTTGTTTGTTTCATAACCAGCTATAAAGATTTTGCTTGCAATCTTCAATATTTTAAAACTGCTAGTGGGAGTATCACATCAGTTTCAACATTGAAAATAACATCTCTCAGTTTATAGGATGGCACAGTCATAGTTTGTAAGGGATAAGAAAAGAATAGTAGTACATTAAATTCCATGTCTTCCCTACCCTTTAAGTCCTAAAATTCTCATCAAGAATAGCGGACTCTGGGCCTTGCATGTGTACCTCAGTGGCAGAGGGCTTACCTATAAACATGAAGCCAAGGGTTTGCTGTCAAACAGTAAGAGTGAAAAGAATCAGTGTCCAAGTTTCTAAACTCTTCCTCTAAGAAAGTGTCAGAGCTTTGGGCTTCTAGAAATCTACCTTCATCTCCCATCTTGGTGTACCTAAGCCACACCTGACTTCGTATTGTTACAGTTTATAGTACCAGTTAGGGTTTGTTTTCCTGAAAAACAAATCATATTTTTCCATGGCTAGAACTTTGAAAGTAACATCCAAAGAGAACCCCAGGAAACAGAAAACTATCAGATGAAAACCATGCCCTCAGGAGTAATGCAGGCCTCCCTTCCTACTGTCTTCCAAAATGTTTCAGTGACAGCAAAAAGACACCTTGGGGCACCCGCTCCTGTGAGAGACTTCAGTCTCTGAAAAATGAAAAAAATTGCCTTTTGAATCAATGCAAATGAAGGCTGAGGCCATTCATTGTTTCCCCCAGATCCTCATTCACTTCTAGCTGTAGAAGTATCACATGCAGGACTAGTGAAAAGTGTGTAAACATGTTATCCAGCTAACCAAGCTGCCACAGGGAACGACTTCGTTGTTCTTGACTTCAATGTGAGCAGGGCAGAGCTGTGAAAATACTGATGTATATAGTTGTCTCTCTGACAGATAATATTTTTCGTTTTGAATGATTTTTTATTAATTTACTTTAGAGTTCCAAGGCAAATTCCAAAATCCATTCAGATTTGATCTGCCTTTAGAACCTTGTTTCCTCCTTCCTAGCGAGAACCATGATTGACAAGCAAGGCAGGACTCTAATCTTTGATTCATTGTAGGTTGTCTTTGCATCTCTTAAGATGGTCACGACTGGATAAGAAAGCATTCTAAGCTCTCAGCAGCAGAATACAAACTAACACTGGTCAACAGTCAAGAGACCTTGGAAAACATGAAAGACATATCATATCACTTTCTGACAGAGAGAAAGTGAATTGAAGGCTGTCTCAGAAGCAAGGCAATGATGTGACTCAGAAGTATCTTGCCCCAAGCACTTCCATTTGCTACTCTTTTAGGTATAGCAGAGTATGTAGCTGAGAAAAAAAAAATGAAGAAATACAGAACTACTGTGTTTCTCTCCCTAGGACAAGCCAACAGAAGAAGATGAGGATTGAGTGAAGATCATCTTAGTCTGTTGATATAAAACACCACTCACCTCTCCAAGAGATTAAAAGAGCATTCATTCTCACACCAGACATGAATGACCATAGTCTAGGAACACAGATACAGGTTAATCCAAACGGTGTCTTCCAATATGGCAAGACTTGCCTGAAGTTTTGGCACTTATGCAACGGAATGGAGCCATACGTCAAATCCATTGGAGGGAAGTCATCGAAGCGGGAGAATCTTTCCTAGAGGTCTCAGAAGGCTTTCTATCTAATGACCTTCTTAGCTTCTGGGTTGTCAACATATTGCAAAGGTTTTACTTATAGTTGCATGGATGGAAGATACGCCACATGTGGAAAAACAAGTGGCTATACGGCCACAATAATTTGTCTCTGAATCATAACATCCCTGCTCTCCAGAATCTATAAGCTTTAATCAATCAATCAACTTTGTAGAACCTTTAAGGCAGGTATGACTCTTCCTTGGGCCCCTCCCAAACTTCAAGTCATTTAAAGATTTTTTTTTCCCTACCAAAGAAAAATTAGAGGAAAAATTAAATAATACTTGCTAAATAACAAAGAATTCAAAAACACAGTTTTTAGTTCAACTACTTATAGAAAGTCATCTGAGATGGCCACTTGCACAGCTCTGCTGGAAATCACAAGGGAAATAAGTTACTCTCTTCTCTCAAATGCACATACTTAGGGATTTCTGCCTTCATGCCTCAGCTTTTCTCAACGGGGATCTAAAGTAGATTACAAGGTGAAACATAGGAAGATGCAGTAAGTCACAATGCAAAGAAAGAAGGAACTACGAGAATTGAATAGTGAGAACCTAGTATCTGTGTAACAAAAGATTTGGTATACTCTTCTAGAAGTCAATGACAAACTTGGCTCTGACTATTCTAAAACCAGGCAAAATATGCAGGCTGATCAGGTATGCTTGATATAGTATGTACAAGGTAAAAGTGACTAAGCAGCAGACAGGAGCAAAGACATATGCCTGTAATCCCAGCCCTGGGAAACATTTCTCTGAGAGCTGGGGTCCCAACTGAGGTACATGGTATATTGCAGGTGACCCAGACCTCTGTAGTAATATCCTGCCTCAAATATAAATTAAAAATAAACTTTCTGTAAAAAGCAACAACACAATAACATCTGACCCTGCAGTGGTCATGAATAAAACACATGTTGCACAATGAAGCACTTACAAGGGTCATGTCTGAGACAAGCTGTACAAATAGATCTTACTCTATATTTCACCAGTAAAAGTACTATCATATGTGAGTCACATATAAATTTACTAGTAAACATGTAACCTAGAGCCTTGCAGATCTGGCTTAGTATATCATGGACATTGTTGCTATTATTTTCGTGTTCAGGGGTTATTACTATGGTGATTTGACTGTATTTGTGAATATCCACATTGTGAAGATTATCCAGGATATAAAAAGGAAGGAGGTTCCTTTACCAAGCAGAGCCCTGGTATAAAGCTCATCTCACAAGGAGTGCCCAGACTGCTAAATGCAACCCATTCCCACTGTTTGTTTACAGTAATCTTTCCCAGTTTGATTTTTTGAGCTTGAACTTCTTTGGGCTGGGAATTCATTTTCCAGTTTGGTTTTAATGTCTTCCTACTTTTTGCCATGGTCTTGTTTATGTTTCCTGTGTCGCAACTACAGAAATTTGTGTTTGAGACCCTTTGTATGTGACTCAGTAAAACAAAATGTTTCATAAACTCCATGCCTGTTCCTCTGTAGCAGCTGCTTTGAGGAAATATCAAAGGAACAATGACTCTTGTTGCACTTTGCAGACAGCTGAGTCTATTGGGAAAGATAATAGCAAACACTTAAGAGCATATACTCCCACCATAAACAATAACTATTCCATAGATTTTATGGTTCTTTATACTTTAGCAATCTACTTCACATTCATCACTATGGTTGTGTCTTCCAGGAGTCCCATGAAACAATCAAAGTAGAATTATGACTTTGAGTTTTTACTTCATATAAAAACTCTGATTTCCAAAATTGCAAACCACCTTAGCTTAGGGCACATGACTAACCCCAGGTACAGCAGAGCATCACAGGAGACAGTTCTCACAGTCAATCCCCTACACAGCTCCATACAGAAACACTGCATAAATATTTTCTCGATAAATATTCAAGAGAATGCCTGGCACCATCCACTTGGACTCATAAAAATGGATGACCAGAAGATTGATCATAAGAATGATCATAACAAACCACGTTAATATAAGAATGATCATAACGAACCACAAGCACACTATGCAATACTTCAAATTTGTAAATTATAGAAAAGCCACCTACTTTGTATGACCCCCCCTACTCTATATTCTTTTAATAAATAGGAAAGGTTAAAAATGGAAGCTACCTAGAAATTTAGATGTAAGTAGAATAGTTCCAAGTTTACCTGAATGGAAGTGATTTTTTTTTTCTCCCTAGAAAAAGAGAATTTCTCAGGAAATAGAACTCTGAAGTTTAAGACTTTAAACCACTCAAAGCCAAAATGAAAAAAAAAAATCAAGGATACAAGTGTATTTATTGCAATACTTTCCACAACAGAAAAATATCAGAAACTGCCTTTATTACCACTAATTGAACTATGGTACATCTGTACATCTATAAAAGAAAAATGGAAAGGATGGTCAAAATGCTAAGTGGGTATATTTTAGGCATTTTGAAAAGTGAATATGAGCTATAATATGTATTTATATATGTATGTACTCTACATATGAATATACAAATATATTTGTACAGAGACTCACCAATATTTATTTGTACACATATATGCATTCTTTTTTAAAAACCAGGGATATTTTATTTTATATGTGTGGATGTTTTGCCTGCATGTATGCCTGTGCACCACATTCATATATTGCCCAGGGAAGCCAAAAGAGGGCTTTGGATCCCCTGGAACTGAGTTACAGAGAATTGTTAGCTGCCCTGTGGATGTTGAGAATCGAACACAGGTGCTCTAGAAGACCAGCCAGTACTCTTGGTGATTTTTTTAAAGGTGCACATAGAGTTTTATTGTTCTATTACAATAATCTCAGGTACACTCCAGGTGTTTGTCAACATGAATTCTAATCTCTGCTATCATGAATGTCTTCCTAAAGAACCAAGTAGATTGTTGGTAATTATAAACCTGATGGCCTCAAGAAGATGAGTGATGGTTTGATGTTGATGCCAACGTGGTAGATGCTACTCTTTCCTTGTGTATCGGTAACTCAGGTTCACCTTTTGCCTTTGAGTCAGAATAAGTAGATGAACTGGATGAAAAGCGAGGAAACCCAGGTTGAAAGGAAGGCTCTCCTTGCATTTCAATACAACTATTCCACAAGTGAGACATGTCCCCTCGGTTTTGAGTAATAGAGGTTATAATGAAATTCACAGGGCTGTCGTTTGCTTGAGTGAAGATTCTCTGTGAGTCCATACAAAGAGAGGACACCTCATTTAATGGAGCCGGCCGATGTGTTAGAATCTCTTCAGGTGGTCTGAAGGAACTTGGCGTTGCAAGAGAAAAGTCGCTTCTGATGACATCCATCGTATCAGAACCCCCTTGAGCAAGAGAAGGCTTCTGTCTCAGATAAACATTTGAAACACTAGAGCTGGACAACAAATTTCTCTCACTGGTTTGGACAGCTACACCCAAACTATGGTCCTCCATCTTGACCAAATCTGATCTGAAGTGTTTGCTCTTGAAATCTGGAAGTGAAGGAGCAGCTCCACGAGAAACTGTTTTAATCCCAATTCTCCTTTTCATTCTTTCTATAAGATGGGGACAGTCTCTCAGAAAGTTTGGATTCTGGTAGAATTGTAACTTACATGAGGCAGAGATTCCTTTTTCTTCAGCCAGAAAGTCTGGGAGAGAAGCAGATCTTTGGAAGTTCTGTCTCATTTTCCTGAATCCATACAGATTAAGTTGTCTAACCAAACTTTTCATGCTATCAGTTTCAAATATTCTGAAGGGGGCCTTTCTTTCCAACACTTCCTTCTTGAAGAGTTCTTCATTGATCACTATGTAAGTCCCGTCCTCATCCCACCAAATAGACTTAAATTTGTCACTTCCCACTATTTTCCAGAGTTTTCTGGGGAAGGTCATTGAAAATAAGTTACTGTCTTCATCTGGCTCTGAGGCACAGAGGGTATTCGGTGGCCTCTTTATCAAGAATCGCTGAGCCAAAACCTGAAATGCACTTTCCTCAATAATAGCCCATAAGTCTGAGTCCTTCTGACCTGTGTTGTCACACCAAGGCTCACCGGAAGAGGTCTCTAAATCTGTTGATAGACTGTTAGGGGAAACAGCCTGCATTTCCGAAGGTGCTTCAGCCATGTCCTGTACACTTTACCCACACAGACTTCACATCTGAACAGCTATGTACTCTGCAGATTATATTGGCACTTCAGTAGTCCTCCACAGATGGAAGTAAGTGACTACATCATAAAGGTAGTCAGTCTAATAGCTGTGACATCACAGAATCACTTAGGGCTCCTGGTGATTATTATGCCAAAAGCATTCCTGTCCTTTGCAAAAAATGTTCCCAGGAAAGCAAGAGTAGCCCCTTACTTACTGAAGATTTCAAAATGTCATCCCTAATGACACTTCTTTCCTCCCCCTTTTTAATTAGAATTTATATTATTTAAAACAATTTTTAATTTTAAATATACTTTGGCCATATTCTTCTGCTCCCCTAATTATTTCCTGATCCCCCTCCTCCCTACCCACCCAACTTTAAGTCCTTAAAAAATAATCAAGCAAACACCCAATCTAATAACAAAATCCCCCAACGTCAGGAAAACAAAATAAAATACCATCCCAAAAGAAACAACAAAACATCAAACTGTAACCAAATAAAGACATACCAAAAAAAAAAAATCCCATGGAGTTCATTATATGTTGTCAGTGACTTCTGAATATGAGGCCTGCACTGGCGTGGTTGAGATACCCAGTGTCATTCCACTGGAGAAAATCAATGTTCCCTCTTCCAGCAGGTGTAAATGACAATTCTGTTGTTAACCATGGCCCTAGTACAACCAATACTCTTAAACTCTGAGCCATCTCTCTATCCCTGACATATTTACACTTTTCTATAGAACATTCTCTCTAGCCCTGACATATTTGCATTCTTAGATATGTTCTACATATGCATGTGTATAGCATAATAAGCTTACATATACATATATTTAATTATGTTTGCAAAAATAAGAAAAAATGGTAGCAAAGGAAGCCAAAACTAATGAAAATGGTCGTTGTGGGTACTGAGTAAGGCACATGGGGCAGAAGGGAGAACCTGATTAATGAACTTTTTTTTTTTTAATTCATACACTATATTGTTTCATGATTTCCTTTCCCTACCTTTTTCTTTCTTATTTTACAAAGTTTTTCTTTGGAATCACACACACACACACACACACACACACACACACACACACACACACACACAATGTTTTATGTTTAAGATAAATAAATTACAAAGATAATCTCTAAAAGCAAAACTTAGCTGTTTTTTTTTTCTTCAACACAATCTCAGTTGATTGGTTTTTGCCAATGAATAGTTGGAAACTGGGGTAAAATCTTGCTAGCTCAGAGAAGCAAAGAGAGCACCCAGCCGACTTCCTTCACAGCCCAAGTCCCATAAAGAAGTTCTCCTCCACACAGTCTTCAAAACTTTTTCAAACTCAATGTCCCTCCTTTCTACTTCCTATGTACCTCTCTATCCATCCTCCTGACTTCCTCTTACTCACTATGTTTTTTTTCCTGTGTTCACTCCCTGACCATAGGTTCCTTGCTCCACCTCTTGATCTAGGGTTGACTTTTTAAATCCTGTTTAGAATAAGCAGAAAGCTCCTGGATTAAAGGTGTGTGCAAGGACTGAGCCATACCACAAATAAACACAGGTTTCTCCAGGAAACAACACAATCTCAGGGCTCAAAGTATGGTTAAATATCCTGCACCAATGAAGACTTGGGAGCCAGATGCTGGGGTAAAATCGTGATATCTCAGAAAGGAAGAGAAAGCACCCAGCCGACCTCCTCCACAGCCAGTGTCCCAAAAAGAACTTCTCCACACAGTCTCCAAAACCCTGAACTAATGAATAAATACATGAAATATATAAACTCTGAAATAAATGAATCCAGTTACATACCAAATTAATGACATCAGCAGGGAAATGGAAAGATGTATTTCAAGTGAGCTTAGCACAAAATACAAGGCTCAGTTTGTAGTTCCTGTTGGTTTATATTCAGAGCAAACAGAGCAGCGGGGCATGGAGCCATCAGAGTAACAGATGCCTAACTTATCTGAAGAGTGACTGGGTGCTGCTAGGCATGAACGGCAGGAAGAAGAAAGTAGCTGTGGATACGTGGGTAGATGGAGCCATGATCATCGCAAGAATACCTGCCATGAGGTCAATACGCCAAGGTCAACTCCGCCATTTCTGCCAAAATGGCTGCATGAGGATCGCCTTGTGCATCCATCGAGTGGTTACTAGCCCTTACTTCCTGGGTCCAACTAGAAGACAGTGTGAAATGAGACGATTTCACAAATAAATAAAGGAGGTTACAGCCAGTGTCCTTACCGTAGCCCAGCCTCACCTGGTAGATATTAATTAACCCACCCCTCTTTGCTGAGTAAGAAGAAATGGATGACAGTGGAAGGGAAGGTAATTAGATAGGAACAAAATCATCTGAAAAACGTGGAGTAAACATGAAAATAGGGAAATCATCAAACAATTTAATAAAACAACAGGCTGGTCTTTCTCCTGGGCTGGAAGCTCAGTGAGGTCAATGATGCTAAGTGAGGTAAAGGCGGGAGGGGTGGGAAGAGATGTGGGTTACTGACTGTAGTATGCCATGGCTGTCAGCTTGGGATTTCGTGACACTTCTTTTTTTTTTTTCTTTTTCTTTTTCTTTTTTTTTTTTATTTGTTTTGTTTTGGTTTTTTTTGGGGGGGGTGTTGTTTTTTGTTTTTTGGTTTTTTTTGTTTGTTTTTTTCAAGATAGGGTTTCTCTGTGTAGCCCTGGCTGTCCTGGAATATGAGGGTATGTGCCTAATCTTACTGTAATTTGTTAGGTCGTGGTCAGTTCATAGTCCTGAGAGGTCTGTTCTTTTCTGAAGGAAAATGGAGGAAGGGGGGTGAGTCTGGGGGAGAGGGGAGGGTGTAGCTTAGAGGAGAGAAGAAAGAGGAAACTGTGGTTGGTTTGTACTATATGAGAGAAGAATATTTAAAAAAAATAACAAGGAATGAAAATTCACAATTGACTTTCCTTTTTGTGATAGCATTATTTTATTAAAAAACAAAACTTAGCCAAGTAAGTGATGGAGAGATTGTGTGTACAGAGGCACAGACGTACAAGAGATCTCTATACCTTCCCATATATTAAGAGTGAGAAACTTCTCTGAAGCTCTATTTTGTAAAACGTACAAAATAATTCAAAGCCAAACACTAACAGTTAGTTAAACCTAAACATGCCTTAATTGGAAGTATAAGGCTTGCCTGGATGGAATGCTCTGATGCTGGCCTGCTGTTCAGAGGGAGCTTGTTATATGGACGTTCATGAGAGAAGTCATTTAATATTACCTTTTAATACTACCTCTTTTCTTCTCACCTAGTTTAAAGGATTTTGTTTGTGTGAAAGTAAGCTCAAACCGTGGGTAACAGAGAGAACGAATAAAATACATCTAGGTAGAGAAGTATCATGTGTAAAAGCCAAAGATAGCCAGAAATATGAGATCCATACATGAATGTCAGAGGCTAGGCAGAGGGAAAATGTCATAGGGAGAAATTAAAAGAGTCTGATAGAAGAAACTTTGCCAAGAATTCAAGATTAAGTGACTTTTATACAGGCATACTGTTAAGTAGCCAGCAGCTCTAGGCATTTTCACACATACTTATTTAAAGTGTGTTCAGTTGATATGTCTGCCTTTGTTTACCCTTTACTTCCTCTGAAGAGAAATACCTTTTTCATCTTGCCTTGTGTGTTAAAAAAATTTTTTTTAAGTAAATACTTAGATTTAAAAAAAAAAGTTACAAATTGCTGACAGACAAGCCTCAGGAAGCTGCGTTTCAATTCAGAGAAACTTCAAAGTGGCACAGGGTTCCCGGGCCACTGTCTAGCCTAAAAGCAAATCAAGTCAAGCTGAAGGTTGTATATAAGCAAGTGTCTTCGTGTCTTTTTTTTTTTCATGTACATAAAATTTCCCTTATTCATTTAACAGGATGAAAACAGTATTTTAAGCAAATATGACTTTTAAATCATTTTTTTTTAGAAAATGTGAAGTTACAAAGATCAATATTAAATCTAGAGCTATGGTTTGGATGGACTTTTAGATACACGTTCTAATCTAAATATCAGCTAGACAGACCATCTTTAATAAGCTTTGCCTGAATTAGTCTCCATAAATGTGCACCTGTTTTACATGTCTAATCTCTGTCCATGGATTGCCAGTAACTCTGAAATGTTTTCTCTGAATGAAGGTCTTGCCTATGTACTTCAATGTGTGCTTTGAAGGGGTTATAAAACCAGCTATTTAAAAATAGAATGTTTGAGTCACAAAGAGTTTAATACTACTACAGAAATAAGTCAAAAGACATATAAAATTCACTTGATAAAATATCATAAAGTTACACAAGGAAAGAGACAAAATAAAATAAATTCCCCTAATGTACCGCAAATATCAACCGCCACACACTACCTACAAGCCATATGTTTTTCCATCTGTTCTGTTATCGTCAACTAAATTTATAGTATTTAGGCTATCAGAAGGATTGTCAAACATGAGCTGGGCATGATTTTAAACCTAGGTGTTACTGTTCGTTTGGGTTAATTTTTTTCTTTTTCTTTTTTAAAGGAGATACCAATTTCTATATCCCTGCCACCATTGTGGACATTTGAGTAGTTCAGATAAATTCCCCCCAGCATCTCTAAGGAATGGGAGTCAGTTATCAGAAGGTTTAGACAAACCATCATTAACTGATGAAGCCACCATTTCTGAAGGTAGAATCCTTTGAAAGGCAGAAGGGCTGGGCCTGTGACTTTTAATTGGGAGATTCTGCTATTTCATAGGCCAAATTGAAAGGTGACCCTCTGTGACCCAGTCTCTGCTTCAAGTCATGTGTTTGGCAAAGGTCGGGATTATTACTTACTTAGACTATGTGGCAAAGGTGATGAAGAGCCATCCAGGATTCTGTTGCACCATCTAAGGCCGAAGTCAGAGTCTGTGGTTGCCTTTGAGTCAGGGCAGGTCCATGTAGTGAAGGATCCATGCACAGTCTACATGGCAATGAAATTTAGGGGTCTTTGGAACTGAGAATAACCAAGTCAGAAGGCAGCAGAGTCCTCTGTTGTATAAGCTCACAGAACTGAACTCTGTGGACACGTGAATTTTGGAGAGACACTCCTGAAAGAACGGCATTGGAGATGACAAATTGATTCCAGCCTCTTCCAGGTAAAAACAGACCTCTACCTAATCTCACTCATGAGCACACCAACATGGTGAAGGTTTAGTGTGTAGATGGCTAAATGTGATGATATTTATAGTCATAGAAATGAATCTGAATATTTAAAATGCAAATGACTTCTTAAATGTAAACAAAGCAAGCCATATCTAAGTATTCTTACTAATAGGAAAAATATGAAACCGTCCAGCTTGCTAAGACTGATAGGCTGTCTTGTGCTTCAGAAGACATTGACGTCCTGCTTCCAGAAGGCAAGTAGCCTTCTCCCATTCCATTAGACTCAACCATTTGGTTAGCTTTGGCAAAAATAATGGGGATGGAGGTTGGTGTTTTAGCTCTTGAGGGACATGGATCTGAAACCCCCTTTCAACCTCCATCCAGACAAACGGTAGCTCCATGTCAACATTGTCTGGGTTTCCAAAGGGAGCAAAATATCCTGTCTGTGTCCTTGATTCCAACCTGAGACAGAGCCATCTCCACAGGGCCTGTGAAAATGCAGGTAGAGACTCCTTGCAGAAGTTAGCTCTTTATGGAGGGAATTCATTCACATTACCATGAAGTTTGGTAACATCCCAATGGCCCTAGGGTATCTTACTTATACCATAAAATCAAAGACCAAAAAAAAAAAAAAATGGCAGACATCTTACATTAAGTGCTGACTGAATAAGCCATCATTCTTACCATCAGACAATTCACAGTCTAGAGAAGTTGTTAGCTGAAGAGGCCAGAGTTGAAGCTTATCTAAAGTAATCCACTTGTCAATGCTTCTTAAATTGTCATGATCTTAGAATATTTATAACTTTTTAATTAACCTTTAATCTCTATTATAAGCATTTAGTGCATAAGTGCCAAAGGAAAGGTATCAATTGAATGTACCACATAGAGAATTTGTTGAAAGTAGGGAATATGTATAAAATAAAATATGTGTAGGATACAATGCTCTAGAATGGATCCATTTTAATGTATTCTGAAATCAAGTTCATGTATAATGTCTTTCCTCTGAACATTCTATCCTGCCACCCTCACCTCTCTCCTCTCTGTCTCTCTTTCTCTCCCCCCCCCATCCCTGTATCTTTATCCCTCTCAATTCTTGATTGAGAAAAGAATACAAACACTCTAAACTTAAAGGTGCCACTAAACTAAAATCTTTATCATATTTGGGTGCAGGAATGTGCCTTAAAATATTCTACAATCAATACATTACACAATTGTATGCAATTAAATACGTGAAAGAAATAGCAATATATATCAATAATGGATGTAGATAAATAACTTCAGAACACTATAATCTTCTAAGATTGTTGAAATTAAGTATAGAGTGTGTATCTGTGTATAAGTTGCATGTATATGCATTATTATTATGCAATTTATAAATTGCAAGTTCAATGGGCCTCTCTTTCCAGTGATGGCCGACTAGGCCATCTTTTGATACATATGCAGCTAGAGTCAAGAGCTCCGGGGTACTGGTTAGTTCATAATGTTGTTCCACCTATAGGGTTGCAGATCACTTTAGCTCCTTGGGTACTTTCTCTAGCTCCTCCATTGGGAGCCCTGTGATCCATCCAATAGCTGACTGTGAGCATCCACTTCTGTGTTTGCTAGGCCCCGGCATTGTCTCACAAGCGACAGCTATATTTGGGTCCTTTCAGCAAAATCTTGCTAGTGTATGCAATGGTGTCAGCGTTTGGAAGCTGATTATGGGGTGGATCCCTGGATATGGCAGTCTCTAGATGGTCCATCCTTTCGTCACAGCTCCAAACTTTGTCTCTGTAACTCCTCCCATGGGTGTTTTGTTCCCACTTCTAAGAAGGGGCACAGTGTCCACACTTTGGTCTTCATTCTTCTTGAGTTTCATGCGTTTAGCAAATTGTATCTTATATCTTGGGTATCCTAAGTTTTGGGCTAATATCCACTTATCAGTGAGTACATATTGTGTGAGTTCCTTTGTGATTGTGTTACCTCACTCAGGATGATGCCCTCCAGGTCCATCTATTTGGCTAGGAATTTCATAAATTCATTCTTTTTAATAGCTGAGTAGTACTCTATTGTGTAAATGTACCACATTTTCTATATCCATTCCTCTGTTGAGGGGCATCTGGGTTCTTTCCAGCTTCTGGCTATTATAAATAAGGCTGCTATGAACATAGTGGAGCATGTGTCCTTCTTACCGGTTGGGACATCTTCTGGATATATGCCCAGGAGAGGTATTGCTGGATCTTCCGGTAGTACTATGAGACAAAAAGACCACCAACAGATTGGGAAAGGATCTTTACCTATCCTAAATCAGATAGGGGACTAATATCCAATATATATAAAGAACTCAAGAAGGTGGACTCCAGAAAATCAAATAACCCCATTAAAAATGGGGCTCAGAACTGAACAAAGAATTCTCACCTGAGGAATACCGAATGGCAGAGAAGCACCTGAAAAAAATGTTCAACATCCTTAATCGTCAGGGAAATGCAAATCAAAACAACCCTGAGATTCCACCTCATACCAGTCAGAATGGCTAAGATCAAAAATTCAAGTGACAACAGATGCTGGCAAGGATGTGGAGAAAGAGGAACACTCCTGCATTGTTGGTGGGATTGCAAGCTTGTACAACCACTCTGAAAATCAGTCTGGCAGTTCCTCAGAAAATTGGAAACATTTATTTATCAAACAATGAGAGTGTAGTAACCTAGGGCGTAAGAGTGAATTCTACCACTATTCTATGTCATTAGCCTCTCTACATTTTTTTCAAAAACATACCATTTACGTGTGTGTGTGTGTGTGTGTGTGTGTGTATTCATGCATTTGAGTGTATACAAATAATTTTAAAGCATTTTTGTCTGGGAACTTTATTATGCATGTATGCATATATGTATGCCCACGTACCTTAAAAGAATTCTTAAGTTGCCCTTATTGATATAAACCATGGATACACATGGTTTGGTTAAACTACCCCTGCCAGGTTTATTATCTACTCTTTTCCCCTGCTGTTAGCATGTGTAATTGTATGGTTTTAAGAACTTGAGTGACTCACCATGAAGCAAGCTGAAAAAATAAGGGACAGATGTGTTTCTATGTATTTTTTAAGAGTTGCTAGAATGGAAACCCTTTCATCTAATTTTCAGAATCTCATCTCAGAGGTAGCTCTGGCCTCTTTAGAGGACATCTACCCCACCTCTGAACCCCTAAACCACCAGAAGGAGAGAATGCACACACTATAATGCCACCCGCTGACTTGGAAGATGGAGTGAACAGCAGCAGAATGCCCCCATCAGCAGAAGAAATGATTGCTGCAAGGGTCGTTCAGGAAGGTTAAATGAAGAGAACCCTCTCTATGCACAAAAGATACAGTGAAATGCTTCCCTTCTTCCCCTCGAGGTATGATTCATAGGAAGTCAGCCTAGCAGATAATTTCAAGTGAAAGATTATAAATAGGAGAACAGCCATTGATCATGTTTCAAATTTTGGTCTTAATTCTTTAACTGCATAGAAAAACCTACCCTTCTGGTTAACATAAGAAAAAGCAGATATTAGCCAAAAAATCTTAGTGTTGAGGTCAAATTGATGATAGTTCAGGGTCACACAAGATATTAACAGTGTCTGAATCATCTCCCTCTCTCACTCCTCTTGCCCCTTCTTGTGAAGCACTGTCTCTATGTAGCACAGGTTAGCCTAGAACTCACTTCCTTTCTGAGTAGCTGGGATAAGGTACTCAGTGAAGCCCCGATTTAACAAGATCTCAGAAAAGCCAATGCTGGTAGAAAAAAAAAATAAAGAGTAGCAATAGAAATGACTCTTGACAATGATCTTTACATGGTAAGGATCTGATAACTCATTACTAGTTCTCTAGTGAGATTTCACTCCAGGGAATATAGTCCCCCATTTAAGGATAAAGGAATTTTGTGTCCTTCTGTGATTGTGCTTTTAGCTGCATTAATACTGTTTCCTTCATTTGTACCTTGAAGATGACATTAAGCTACATAGCAAACCACTGAGCTGCTCCTTTTAAACAGGGGTATAATTTTCTGAGGAACTGCCAAACTGATTTCCAGAGTGGTTGTACCAGCTTGCAGTCCCACCAGCAATGGAGGAGTGTTCCTCTTTCTGCACATCCTGGCCAGCATTTGCTGTCACCTGAGTTTTTGATCTTAGTCATTCTAACTGGTGTGAGGTAGAGTCTCAGGGTTGTTTTGATTTGCATTTCGAGGATAACTAAGGGTGTTGAACATTTTTTAGATGCTTCTCAGCCATTCAGTATTCCTCAGTTGAGAATTCTTTGTTTAGCTTTGTACCCCATTTTTAATAGGGTTATTTGTTTCTCTGGAGTCTAACTTCTTGAATTCTTTGTATATATTGGACCTGAGGACCCAGTAATACCACTCCTGGGCATATACCCAGAAGATGCTCCAACATATAATAAGGACACATGCTCCACTATGTTCATAGCAGTCTTATTTATAATAGCCAGAAACTGGAAAGAACCCAGATGTCCTTCAACAGAGGAATGGATACAGAAAATGTGGTACATTTACACAATGAAGTACTACTCAGCTATTAAAAACAATGAACTTATGAAATTCTTAGACAAATGGATGCATCTGGAGGATATCATCCTGAGTGAGGTAACCCAATCACAAAAGAACACACATGATATGCACTCACTGATAAGTGGATATTAGGCCAGAAGATCAAAATACTCAACATACACTTCACAAACCACATGAAACTCTAGAAAAGGAAGACCAAAGTGTGGATACTTGGATCCTTCTTAGAAGGGGGAACAAAACACCCATGGAAGAAGTTACAGAGACAAAGTGTGGAGTAGAGACGGAAGAAATGACCATCCAGAGACTTACCAACCTAGGGATCCATCCCATATACAACCACCAAACTCAGACACTGTTGTGTATGCCAACAAGTGCTTGCTGACAGGAGCCTGATAGAGCTGTCTCCTGAGAGGTTCTGCTAGTGCCTGACAAATACAGAGTGGATGCTCACAGCCATCCATTGGACTGAACATAGGGTCCCCCAATGAAGGAGCTAGAGAAAGGACCTATGAAGCTGAAGGGGTTTGCAGCCCCATAGGAGGAACAACGACATGAACTAACCAGTACCTCCTGAGCTCCCTGGGACTAAACCACCAACCAAAGAAAACACATGGTGGAACTCATGGCTCCAGCTGCATATGTAGCAGATGATGGCCTAGTCGGTCATCAATGGGAGGAGAGGACGTTGGTTCTATGAAGGCTCTATGCCCCAGTGTGGGGGAATGCCAGGGCCAGGAAGCAGGAGTGGATTGTTTAGGGAGCAAGGGGAGGGAGGAGGATATAGGGGGAGGGTGTTTTTCAGAGAGGAAACCAGGAACAGGTATAACATTTGAAATGTAAATAAAGAAAATATCAACACTCAGACATAGGCCATTAAAATATATGACACAAAATGAAAAGAAAATATCCAATAAAAATAATATTTAAAAAAACAAAACAAACAAACAAACAAAAACCAGAGGTCTACATTCCACTTCACTGGGGAGAAAATTGAAAAGAACACTACCCAAGGTCTTCTTGATCAAAAGCAAGGACCTACCTTGCTTTTGTAGGAGGGATCATTCTTACTCCAAAATCTCTTGGAAAGACATGGATTTAATTGACAGCTTGCAGAGAAAAAGGAAGAGAAGGAGTACTTCTCACTAGAAAAAGCAGAGTATGAGTGAGCAAAAGTAATACACAGCTTAAGTATGGAGCTAGCCTAGAAGATGCATGGAGTGTTGGATTCTGTCCCTTCCCATTGGAACATCACAGGGAAGAAGATGGTCTTTGGGAAACCCCATTTTCTCATTTCACACACTTGCTTACCTACCTCACAAGCCTGTTAGTTAAATTATGGATGGGAAAAGTATGTCTTCCACTGTAAAAGCCTATTACTGTGACACACAGTTTCATGATCATATTTCATCATATAGGCATCTAGTTTTAAAAAGAGAGAGAGAGAGAGAGAGAGAGAGAGAGAGAGAGAGAGAGAGAGAGAGAGAGAGAGAATAATCCAGAACTATATCCAGTAGTGAGTAATGGATTCTTATCCTCCCTTCATACTCTAGCCCCCGTGTGGGGGTGATGGAGAACGAGCTACAACTTGACCTCCATTGGTTCTGTTACCTTCTCCTGTTCTTGTGCAAGGTGTAGATAGCTTATGTTACAAGAATGTGAAGTGTTGCTCAGAGCTTGCTGTGTTCATCTGATTATAGGTCATTTTTGTTTATCTAGTTATTTCTGTTTGCATGCTTCTCTGAAATGACTACAAAAATGTTCATTTATATTAGTATAAGAGAAAACCCTATCCCTACTGATGGGCACTGTTATCTGTCTATAATTTAAAATACCGTTGAATGTATACATTGAATGCTAAAATGAGCATTTTCCCCATCTGCTCTTTTAAATTTTTTTGAGATTCTAATATAATTACATAATTTTTTACTTCCCTTTCGTTCTTTTAAATTTTCTCATGTATTCTCAGCTTGCTCTTTTTATATTTACTGCCTCTTTTTCTTTAAGTCTGTGTGTGTGTGTGTGTGTGTGTGTGTGTGTGTGTGTGTGTGTGTGTGTGTGTGTGTGTGATGCGTAAGTACCACCTGGTCAGCCTGTATCACATTATACTCATATGGATGCTTCCAGGGCTGATAACTTGGTATTGGATATCTGACTGGTGTTCTCTTGCCTGAGGAAGATTCTCCCTCTCTCGGTAGTCCTTAGCTGCCTGTAGTTCTTCATATATTGTTGAGGCCTCCTGAGCTCACCCCCATTCCTGTTAGCATGCCTGTTGATGTTATCCTCTTCAGGTCATGTTCAGGAAGCCATGTTGGTTAGACATTGTGGGCATATCTTCTCTTACATGTCTAGGAGACACAGTCTCACAGGAAATCCCCCGCTTTGGGCTCTTACTATCTTCTCAACCCCCTTCTGCAATAATTCCTGAGTCTTAGGTACAAGAATTATGTTGTAAGTCTATCAGTTTGGACTGGGCTCCATTCTGATCATTTGTGCATCTCTGTAACAGTCTTTGATGCAAAGCAAAGTTTCTGTGATGCAGAGGGTAGAAATGAGTATCATGGGGAGCAGGGCTAGGGAAGGGTATAGGGAACTTTCGGGATAGCATTTGAAGTGTACATAAAGAAAATATCTAATAAAAAACTAAATGAAAAAAAAAGAAATGAGCATCATTATGAAGGAACTAATTTCAAGATGAAAGCCCTAAAAGGAGAGCAGTAAATCAAAACACATTCAATTTTTAAATTGCTAGCTACTGTCAGATTTTCCTTTCAAATTTTAAACCAATCTGTTATTTCAAAAAATTGTGCTTGAGAAGTCCACTTTTCATAACATTTATCATGATTTGTATTTTTAATTAAAATTTACTTTGAGATAATAGCAGGATCACGTGTCCAAAAAAAATGATGGAAGATTCCTTGTAGCCTTTATCCAGTTTGCCCCAACAGTGACATTCTATAAATCTACAGTACAACAGTAGATCCAGAATGTTGGTGTTCATACAGGACACAGAAAGAGCACTTTCCACAGGATACTTCAATTGCTCTCAATGGCTCCACCCACGTCCTCCTACCCTCAATTCCTTTCTCAACTCCTGAAAGCTACCAATCCATTTCTAATATCCATACTTTTATCATTTCATCAATGTAATGTGAACAGAATTGTATAAACATTCAGTTTTGTGGACTTGCTCCTTTTTCTTATGCAATGGATCCTTGAAATCTATCCAAGCTGCTTCAGCACTTAGCATAGTGATTATCACTGCTAAGCAGTGTTCCATGGCGTAGAGTTACCATTAGCTTTTGATTGTTTCCAGTTTGTGGCTATTATTTTTTAAGGCATTTCCAGAACTATATAAAATAAATGTCATATGAACCTGAATCCTTACCTGAATTCTTCACCAATCTCAAACAAAAAGACGCAATTGGTCTTTCACTGTTAAGTAGACTCTTTGATGGAAACTTGCTTGTTTAACGTTACAGTGCTCTGCATCATAGAGATGATGTTTGTTTATTTCTGGCACACTGCAAGTCTGAGTGGATGTTGGAATCTATTAAATGCTTTTCTTGCATCAACAGATGTGCTCCTAGACTTTACCTTCTGTGGCCTGTTAATATGGTGGATGGTTTTGACTTTTTCGGCGTTGGGGGGCCTTGGTGTAGATGGAATAGACTCTACTTAGTCAAATTGCATAATGCTTTTCATACATCACTGGCTTGATTTGATAAAGTTCCATTCAAGATTTTGTTTCTATATTCAACAGAAATATTAGTATATGCTTTTCCTTTTTTTGTACTCCTTTATTAGGTTTTGAAAACAGAGTAATTTTGGTTTCAGAATAAAAAATGGGAAGTCATTTTCTATTGTATTGAAGAGATTGAATAAAATTTGTTTTGTTTAATATTTAAATACCAATCTAAGTCTCCTGAAAACCCACCTGAGCTTAGAGATTTTTATTTTGAGGGTTTTTTATTGTAATCTTAATTTCCCTGGTAGTTTTTAAATTTCTATTACTTTTCCTGCAAGTTTTAATTATTTATGTTTTTCCAGGTATTTAACAAGGTTACTAAGTTAATCTTTGGAGAGCTATTTACATACTTTACAAATAGGTGCCTTTGGAGTACAGACAGATGTTATTAATCTCATTTCTGATACTGGTGATCTGTCCTTTTTCTTCCTTGTCCATCTTTCTAGAAGATAGCAAACTTTATTGGACAGTTTGAAAAACCATCTCTTTGATTTTTATCGTTTTGTTTCAGTATTGTTGGTTTCAATTTATAATGTATTGTTTCCTTCCTTCCACTGTGAACCTCTTGCTCTTCTTTTCCTATGTTCTGAAGCAGGAGCATGAATTACTGACTAGAAGCCTTTTCCTCTTTCTAATATTGGTAAAGTGTTAGCAAAATTCCATGACTTTTTGGTATGTTTTATTTTCATCTTCATTTACTTCTGTTTATTTTCCTTCCCTCTGGTCCCTCTTCTTGACCTACACATGATTTAGTAGTGTGGTATTTGGCTCCCAGATACCTGGAACAAATGTTTTCTATCATTTGTCTACTGACAACTTCAAATATAATTCTATTTTGTCAGAGAAAACACAGTGTATAGTTTTAATGTTTCTAAATAGCTAGAATTTGTTTTAGGACTCATGAGATTATCTATCTTGTTCTATGTTCTATGCATAACTCTTGTCTTGGAGAATAGATAGATAAAACTAATATCATTCATAAATTGGCACTTCACAGTTACTAATTAAGCAAATTTTGCACATGAGTCTTTATTCTGCTTTATCATTCTTGTGTTGGTTGCTTATGGACTTTCCCCATCTTTGTTGGAGTCAGATTGGTTTATAGAAATCTTATATATACCTAGATTGCCAAGCATCTATAAATCAAGTATTTCCTAATTGTAGTCTTTCAATAGAGTTTAGAGTAACTTTCCTATGTATACATTTATACCCTTGGGTATTTAAATTTTACCATTTCCCGGTATATCTTTGTTTTCACGCCAAGCTTAGAGAGATCGTCTATATACTTATTTGCTGTTTTCTAGAATTTCTGATTATTTTATATTCAAAAGTGTATTTAAGATGTTTTAAGATAATAATTGATCATAAACTTCCTGTGTCATATATAACACAATTTAGTTCAATGATTTGGCAATATTTACATTTAAATTGAATATCTTTTGTCTTTATTCATGGAGTATAAGGGTAAGGACAAATATTTAATGTGCACTTTAGTATGAACAAAAGTCCTCCAGGACTCTTTCTTTGCATTTTTAAAATTTATAACATACATAACCTTATGGTTTATAACTTTCCCATTTGATGGAGAAAACTGAAGCTTCCAACAGGATTTAATTTGGAAGTAACACTCAAGCATGCATTCTGAAGCCTGTGGGTATCAACACACTTTACTCTGAGGTTCCCAGTCTGGACAATGGCAGAACAAATATCTAGGAAAGCTTTGTCACTGTCTTTCAAGAGTAATTAATGTTACATTTAAATAGTGACAACCATTTGGTAACCATATTCCTCCTAGGACATGACACAGGCTTTGTCAAGGGCAGGTGTCTGGGTCACAGAAATAAACAACGAAGGGGCCTCCTATCAGTCACTTTTTTCACTCTGACAAATACCTGAAAGAGACACTTTTTGAAAGAAACACTTTGTAAAAGGGAAAGATTTACTTTGGCTCCATTTCTGAGGTTTCCATCCATGCTCAGGTGTTTGTCACTTCTGGGCCTGCTAAGATAGAACACTGAATAGCACAGCAGAGGAAAACCATTCATTCACCCTGGGCAGCCAAGGAGCAGAGTAAGAAGGAGGGACTAGGGACAAGATAAGCCCTTCCAAGGTACATCCCCTGAGATCCAGAGACTCTCACCCACTTTCAGCCCCCACCATTTCTGCCACTACTGCCTTGTCTAGTCAAATGCCAGGCCTGTGGCAATTAAAACAGAGTCATCAGGATATGATCCTACAGCTATTTCTGCCCAGACATGCCCAGAGGTTTCAATGTTCTCATATTCATCCCCCAAGTCAATCAAGATGTCAATCAAGATTAACCATTACATTATTTGTCATGTAAATTTGTAAAAACTTGGAAAACAATGCAAAGATTCTCTCAGAAGACTTACTTGTCTCAAAAACAGACTTTTCAAGAAAAATCCATTTGATATTCTAATATTTCCTGTTTTCCTGCCATACAGCAGCATATTATGGCCGAGCCTATTTTTGAATAAATTATAAATAATAAAGATTTGCTGTTATCTTATATTTTAGTTTGTGGTTCTGTGTATAGAAAATGCTAATTTGTAAAACATTTTCTCTAATTTCATTCGTATAATAAAGCTAAGTTTCAACATAATCATGGGTAGGGAAAAATAAACTGTAGTTACACTAAAATGATACAATTTCAGATATTTTTTAAATTTCATGTGTACTTCAATATGGTTTGAACAGTTCCTATTTTAACAGCTTTATGGTGATATACAACCAGTGAGTTACTCTGTTCTCCCATATAAATGTATAAGAGACAGCCAACAAAATGGTTCTGTGTGTAGGGGTAGCCTGATGACCTGAGTCCATCTCCACGACCAACTCCCAAAGGTTGCCCTCTGCCTTTCACATATGAACCATGCCACACAAGTGTGCACACATGTAAAAATCTAAATACACAAATAAATGCAATCATTTTAAAAAGTAAAGAGTGTAAGTCATGTAAGTCGGGGGCGTTCAGTGTGTATATACATAATTTCATGGCAACTCTCGATCAGTACCAACCATTCCCATTGTTATTAAGCACAGGAACATCCCCATAGCATATGCCCTCAGCAATAAATGTATGACCCAAGGTAACAGCTTATCTGTTTTATGTCACCGTAGTATTACTTATGATATACATTTCCTATCGATTAAAATCATACACTGTATGGAATTGTTCTTATTTTATAGGTAGAGTGCTCTATTTTACCCGAAGCCTCATTTCTAAGTAAAAGCCCACAGAGAAAGAAAAATACATGTCTCATCTTAGGGTATATTTTAACACCTCAGCCCAACAAGCACGACAGAATCATGTTGAGAATGAAATTGCCCTTCGTCCATTCTACCCACTTCTCCATGGATGAGCATTTCAATTTGTTCAACTCCAAGCAAGCCCTTTTACAGAAACATTCTGACTGGTTCCCCTCCTTTAGCTTGAATACAATATTTGCTCTCTTTTATCTTTCTGTTACTATTTCCATTACCATCTGCTGCCATCAGACATTAGCCTTGGGAAATTTGAGGTTTGCTTGCCAACATAAATTGTGCCTTAGCTGGCAATCGTAGGTGATGCTGTGAAGGTTCTAGAAGAGCAAAGAAAAGTTGCAGAGACTTGTTTGTGGGAGGTAAGAGTGCTGAAGTTCTGCTTTCGATTGCTCGGAAGGTTCCCAAATGTTCAGAGTCTAGTTAGCATTCAGAAAGATAAAAGGAATGTGAATGCTTTGTTTTAGTTTTACTCTCTCAGCAAAAGTGATTCCTATACAGTTACTTGAAGTTTATTTTTCTGTTTCTAATATTTTCTATTTATATTTTTAATTAAAGTATAATAATTATATCACCCCTGTCTTTTTCTGCTTCCTATAGCTCCTCCCATGACCCATTCCATATTCTCTTCCCATGGCCCCCTACACTCTCAAACTGGTAGGTTTCTTCCTGATCATTTTTGCTACATATGTATTTCTGGACAAATATAGAAGTACAGTCAGCTAAGTCATTTTTTTTGTTATTTGTGTGTATACCATTTCAAGGTAAAGTACTTTAGTTTGGATAACCAATAAGGGAGCTCGTTTCTGAGAGAGGCAAATTCTTTCTCACTCCACAGCCATTATTAGTTACCTCTAGTTTTTCATGAAAGGGTGGGGACCTGTGAGATTTTCCTCTTTCCATGTTAACATGTTGCCATTGCCCAGGTTTTGCTTTTGTCACTTGACAGACTTCCTTTTATCCTGGCTTCTTTCTGACTCATCTTCTAAGAGGTTCCCTAAGCCACTGATGCAGTGATGAACATGAGTATATGGATATACAAGACCTCTCAGTGACATTCCAACATATAGTCCTTCGGTTATATACCCAAGGGTGGTAAAACTTTGTCCTGGAGTTTTTCTATTTTCAATATTTTAGGAACTTCATACTGATTTTCCTAGTGGCTGCACAAATTTAAATGTCCACCAACTGTGTACAGAGTTCCTCTTTTCCTGCATCCTCACCAGCATCGCTACCATTTGTCTTCTTGGGGATCCATACAATAATCAGCCATCAAACATAGACACCATTGCATCTGCCAGAACATTTTGCTGACATGACCCTGATATAGCTGTCTCTTGTGGGGCTGTGCCAGTGCCTGGCAAATACAGAAGTAGATGCTCACAGTCATCTATTGGATGGAACACAGGGCCTCCAATGGAGGAGCTAGAGAAAGTACCCAAGGAACTGAAGGGGTCTGTAACCTTAGAGGAGGAACAGCTATATGAAGTAACCAGTACCCCCTGAGCTCTAGCTGCTTATGTAGCAGAAGATGGCCTAATCGGCCATCATTGGGAGTAGAGGCCCTTGGTCTTGCAAAGATTATATGCCCCAATACAGGGGAATGCCAGGGCCAGGAAGCAGGAGTGGGGGGCTGGGAAGCAGGGGGGGGAGGGTATAGGGGACTTTCAGGATAGCATTTGAACTGTAAATGAAAAAATATCTAATAAAAAATTGTTTAAATTAAAAAAAAAAAGAAAATCATTCTCATGGGTGATACAGAATCTCAAAAAGTTTTAACATATGTTGCCCTGGTACCTGAGATGCTGATCATTTGGGGTATTTATTTGTATTTCTTCTTTTGAGATCTTCCCATTCAGTTCATTTGTCCATATATTTTTGGTTAGATTTTTGATATTTAATTTTTGTAGCTCTTTTTATTCCCTGGCTACTAATCCTATATGCTATGTTGGCAATGTTTTTTTTTCTCCATTGTTTAAGCTACTTTTAACTCTAGTGATCATTTTCTTTGCTTTATAAGTTTTTAATTTCATATAATCCCATGTATCATTTTTTGACTTTATTTCCTATGCCATTTGAATCTACTTCAGGACTGCCCTACTTATGCCTGTACCTTGAAATGTGTGGTCCATTTTCCTCTAGCACTTATAAACTTTAAGGTCTTACATTATTGAAATTCATTTATTTTTCAAGGTAAAAGCTATGGATATAATTTTACGCTGCCTACAAATGAAAATCCAGTTTTCTAGCACCATTTGTTAAAGTAGCTGTCTTTTCTTTGATGTACAGTTTTGTTGTTGTTGGTTTGTTTTTTTGTTGTTTTTTGTAGCTTTGTCAAAAATTAGATTGCTTTAACTGTGTAGGTTTATTTCTGGGTCATCTACTCCACTTCCTGTTTTTTTATGACTGCTGGTACCATAGTGGTTTTGTTTCTATGATTACATAATATGAGATCAGTTACTGTGGTCCTCTAGCCCTGTTCTTCTAGCTAAAGTTTTTTTATGCTTCCATCTGATCGGTTTTGGTTGGTGTTTTGTTTTGTTTTGTTTTGTTTTTGTTTTTGTTTTGTTTTGTTTTAATTCTGTGAAGACTATTGCTGGGATTATTGTGGGAGGTGGATTGAGTATGTAGATTGCTCTTGTAATGTAGTCATTTTCATAGTATAAATTCTGATCTATTAGCATAAGCAGCCTCTTAGCAATCTTTCAGTGTCTTCCTCAATATTTTCTTCAGTCCTTTAAGGTTTCCATTGTATAGACTTGGTAAAATCTTCTTGGTTAAGTTTAGTGCTACCTTTATTATTATTTTTTATTTCTTAAATTTCTTTTATTTGTGCTGGAATTGTGAATGGAATTCCTCCCAGATTTTCTATTTGGTGATGTATTATTGGTATATAGCTACTAAGTTTTTTGGGTTTTTTTGTTTGTTTGTTTGGTTTTTTTTTTTGGTTTTTCGAGACAGGGGTTCTCTGTATAGCCCTGGCTGTCCTGGAACTCACTTTGTAGACCAGGCTGGCCTCGAACTCAGAAATCTGCCTGCCTCTGCCTCCCGAGTGCTGGGATTAAAGGCATGCACCACCACACCCAGCTCTAAGTTTTTAATATGGATGTTGTATCGTGGTATACTTCAATGAAAGTATTCAGATCAAAGAGTGTTCTGGTAGGATCTTTGGGGTCTTTATAGTAATGTATCCTGTCCTGTGCAAGCAGGGTTGATTTTACTTCCCCTTGCCTGCTTGTGTTTCTTTTGTTTTGGATCTTGCTTTAGCTAAGCCTACATGATGGACAGTGTATCCAGCTTGCTTCTCCACATACTACGTCTTTGTTTTTGCAATTTTCCAAAGTTTTTATACCTCCATTCTGAATTTCTAAATCCTTTCCCCCATTTCTGCCTTTCGAATAGAGTACTTCTTATTCTGACCCTCTGCTCCACTGGCTCTTATGGAAGCAGTAACTGCTATTTTACCAAGAAAGCCTCTGGTTATTTCAAGAGGGTGAAATATTCGTAGGTATTATTCAGTGAAGTGTGAGAGGAATAAAGAGTCCCACAACCCAGATCAAATTACAGAGCATCTCCCTTACCCAGAGAGTTCACTCACGTGGTCAGCACACACACACTCTGCACACATGGCCGCCATCCTGAGTTTATCACTGAGGAGCTCCTTGAGCTGTGCACACATTGAATTATGCATTTTATACACATCCATCATGTTCCTCTCAGGTGACAAAAGGTCCTGAAATTCATCCACATGATGTAAATCAGTAGCTTATACTTTTCATTGCTAAGTAATATTTCATTGCATGAACATTTCATACATTGTATGAATATTTCACCATATGAGCATTTCATACATTGTATGAACATTTATTCACTATATGAACATTCCATACAATGTATGAAATACATGGAAATTTGCTGTTCACTTGAGTTCTTTATATTTAATACCACAACGAATTCATCATCGGTGACAAATCTGTGTAAGGATCTTATAGACACCCGACAGGAATCTGTCTGTTAACATGTGAGACAATTTCTCTTACTTCAATGTTGAGAATGGTTAAAATACTCTATTTATTAGTTTGTGTTTGTTTCTCAACAAGGACGTACTGCTTTATAGTCCTACCAACAAGTGATATCATTCTGGCTAACATTTGGAGAGTCATTGTTTCTAGATTCAGATTTGTAAAATGCTCTGTTCTCAAGTTTTGTTTGTTTGTTTTGCTTTGTTTGTCATTTCTCCAACAACTACCCTTGCTTACTGATAATTTGCACATCATCTTTTACATAAGTTGATCTCAAAGTTCCAGGGGTACTGAAAGATCAAACATTAATCTCTCCACTAAAGTCAGTTGGATTTTTTTTCTCTTTCAGTGTTATTACTAATACCGCCTAAGCTATACCGTGAAATAAGACCAGAACTTGAGACCCAGACTTTCAAACAGGTTAAATCAAAGTATTTATAACAAGTGAATCTAATAGTTGACTGTACCTAGAATATTATATACTTAGAAAATATGCTTTAAAGACATACCAGTCAAAGGGGCAACCAAACTACCTTCAGTAAGTTTGACAAGAGCACAGCAGAGATGCAGACAACATTGAAAGGCACTCAGTGAACATGACATGTCAGGTAGCTGTACACCTGCTTTCACAAGAGTTTGAAGGATGGGAAAGATGAGTAATCAGGCTAGTCGGAGAAACATCTAGCAAAGCCTACCATGAGAATTGGGGGAAGCTGTTCAAATGGTAAAGAAAAACAGGATAAGCCTTGGGGTAAACTCTTGAGACAAGCAGTTGGATTCCTGCTCTTGGAGAAGCACAACTTAGAATTGGATTTAATCAATTTGTTAGGAAACAGAGACATCTTAGAACATGACATTAAAGGAGTTTTGAAAAAACTGACTGATGCAACCAAATTAAACTCTTAAGGACTCGTAAAGATAACAGAAAACAAATGTACGCTCAATTAACAGCACACAATAGAGCAAATGATGCACTTAATGATTATATTAAAGTCTAAAAACCGAGAAAACTTAGCTGCAGACAGTACCGAGAGAGAGAGAGAGAGAGAGAGAGAGAGAGAGAGAGAGAGAGAGAGAGAGAGAGAGAGAGATTCTTCTACAGTTACATTTAAAGAAATTAGTTTTTACCAAATATTGCAACTTATACTGGAAAAGTAGAGGGAACCCTCTCAGAGAAGATGAAAAGATTGACCATGTGTGTGAGAAGTCAGACATTTCTTTCTTCTTTCTGTTTGTTGTTGTTAAAAAAATATTATTCACATAAGGAATGCCAGGACAGTGACACAGGAGTGGGTGGGTTGGTGAGGAGGGAAAGGAGGATGGGATAGGGGGTTTTCAGAGGGAAACCAGGAAAGGGGATAATATTTGAAATGTAAATAAAGAAAATATCTAATATAATTAAAACAAAAGAAAGAAAGAAAGAAAGAAAGAAAGAAAGAAAGAAAGAAAGAAAGAAAGAAAGAAAGAAAGAAAGAAAGAAAGAAAGGAAGGAAGGAAGGAAGGAAGGAAGAAAGGAAGGAAGAAAGGAAGAAAGGAAGAAAGGAAGAAAGGAAGAAAGGAAGAAAGGAAGAAAGGAAGAAAGGAAGAAAGGAAGAAGGAAAGAAAGAAATCATTTGCCATTACTAAAGCTGGTTATATCAATCAAGAAAAATTCTGTTAGCTTAGAAAACAAAGACATACATTGGACCAAAGAATGAAGAGGGGCTAAAAAGAAATATCCTGATATCTGCTGTGTTACGGATAGAGACTGAAGTCAGGAATCTGGACAAGCAGTTCCCTGAGAAAGCAAGCACATGTGGCTGAAACAGAATCCAAGGTCCTGGGCCAGTTTCACTCAAGATTGAGACCATCCCAGGGCCTGGGCCTGAGGAGCAAAATCACTCCACCAGGTGAAATGAACAAATCTAGCTTTTTCTAGTCCCTGTCATACTCCAGACACTTGAGGCAGACCTGGGAGTCAACATGCACATATCTGATACACAGTTCCCTCCCCATTACACAAACTCAGGGGGAAATTTGTGAAAATAGGAACGTGGGAGACACCTTCCCAATAAAGGCCCACACCTAAGGACCATCCTGCCTCAGCACACTCCCCAGGGAATGGATACCTCTACAGCTGATGGGCACGGCCTTCTGCCACAGACTCTAGAAACAAAAGTAGTTCTTCCTTTGATGTTATTCCATCTTGCTTTGAATCTGTTTGTGAAATTCAGACCGATGGAAAAACTATTTTTCCCCTCTTTATGTAATTTTGATTTTTTTTTCTTTCAGCTTTACTGCTAATAACAATTAGAGTATAACAAAATGACTCAAATGAAAGACATTATAATTTCTTAGAATGGTCATATAACTATAACATATTTTAAATGAGTCTTAAGTTAATTGCTTGTATTTTATCCCATTTGTAGGTGACATAATTAATATATTTGTTGTTCTTGACATGCTTATTGAAATATACCAGAAACACAGCCAGAAAAGGTCTTGCCTTTTAAAATATTTTTTTTGCTTAATTGCTTTTATTTTATTATGTATCTTCTCAAGTTGAAATGGGGTAGAATTATAATTATTTGAACAGACTTTTATAATTACACATTATGAAAATATGAATTATATTAGTGCATTTGTTTCTGTCTTATTTGATTTCCAGATAGTGCCCAAGTCTCTTCTGTGCATCTACAAACAGGGCCTTCTGATGTTGCTTGGTGGTAGGAGCATAAGCCTATTCAACTAGAAACACATATGGAAATTTCTTTTAAAAAAAGTTTTCATTTTTCTCTTCAGGGTGCACTACTATAGGTAAATAATTATATACTTAGTGGAAAAAAAATAGAGCACCCAGATGAATGATTGCCCAATAGAGGAATTTATTGTAAGGTCAACTATCAGAATGGAATATAGTCATATCGTCATTCAAAACTCTAGATAGCCCCCAAATCTTATTGTTCTAACTAGACTGTCCAGATTAACAGCGTTGATAAGGCATCTGAGTCCATCAATTACCTGGAGTCTGGAGTTGGTGCTTTTGTTGGTAGTGAGTGCAGTCTATCATGTGGAACTTCAAAGATCAGCAGCAGCAGAAATGGGAGGTCAGTGTGGGTCAACTTAGGGTTGCAGCCTTCTGTTCTTCTTCCAGGACAAGTCAATAATTCTTTCCACTAGAGCTTCTTTCCTACTATCCTAATCACAGAACAGGGTAAATTCTAATATTTTCTCTGTGAACACCTCCTCTTGTCCTGACTTCACTAGTCTCTTTTTTAAGAGTTCATTATAATTTAACTCATTACATTTTAGTAGTGTAGGGTTGAACCCAGTAGTTTATACATACTATGGGAGCCCTTTACCTGTGAGCTACATCCCTGGCCCTGGTGTTATTCTTTATCTGGAGAAAGAATTACACATACTTGCACAGGCTACCCTTGAACACACTCTGTAGCAACCAGGCTTTGAATTTGTACTTCTCCCACATATCTGAGATCACAGTCCTGTACCATCTTGCCTCACTCACTTCATATCCTCTCGACTCTGTTACCTCACTGTACTAACTGGTAAATCAAAAGACTTTGCCTCATTTGCTTCATACAAAAGAAGCCCTTTATCCTTTCCTCTGTTTAAACATTTTCATTACATTTACTTATTTAGGATGAGAGTGCATGAGGTACCTTGCTTATGGAGGTCAAATTATGAGGCATCTTGCTTGTGGAGGTCAGAAGATGGGACACCTTGCTTGTGAGGTCAGAGAATGGGCACCTTGCTTGTGGAGGTGAGAGGATAACCAACATAGCATTTGTTCTTTCCTTCTGCGATGAGATTCTAGAGGATTGAACTCAGTGCCCCCTGGTTGGTGCCCTTTCACACTAACTCATCTTACTGGCTCATCTTTCCTCTTACCTGTGACAAATCCTCCCAAGGCCCTTTGCCCACAGCCTTTTCTCACCTCCTAGTCTCTCTTCCATGTCACAAGATGAAATTACTCTGGTTTTGCTTTGCTTTTGAGATAGGATTTCATGTAGCCCAGACTAGCCTTGAACTCACTATGTCTCTAAGGATGACTTTGAACTCCTAATTCTCCTGTCTCTTTCTGTTGCCTCTGATCTAGGATTAGAAAGTATGTGCCATCATGTCCTAAAATTTATCTCACAGTATATGCTAGATGATGGCATACATTCCAAAAGGTATATACTTAAGTAGACAGCTTACATTTCAAGGAAACCTCAGAACTAATTCTCTAATCTCAACATGTCCCAAGAAAGGCCATTTTCCAACAGAAACAAGCAAGCAAGCAATGCTGGGTGAAAGAAGGTAGAAGTAGACATAATGAACAACTCACTTCCAAGGACTTGATAATTCACGGTTTCACCTTGAATATACACACTCTTAGTGAAACAGAATGTTTTCCTACATTAGGGTTTTGACATTATTTAGTAAACACCAGTGGTGTCCTAACTACAATACAATGTATGATTTTAAAACTAAAGTTATGGAGCCTGGGGATGGGAGTCTGTGGATAGGCTTGCCTCACATCCTCTGAGTTCAATCTCAAGAGTCATATGAACAGGGCAAAATAGTCCAGGCTATAATCCTAGCACTCAGGAGGTAGAAACAGGAGAATCAGAAATTCAAACTTATTCTCAGTGACTTCGTGAACTCAAGGTCAGTCTGAGATTCATGAGACCCTATCTCTCAAAAATAAATAAATAAATAAATAAAAAGATAAAGTAAGATACTTAAAAATAAAGCTACAGGGATTGGAGGGGAGCAACTGGAGGGGTGGCTCAGCAGTTAGAAGTAGTAGTTGTTCTCCCAGAAGACCAGGGTTCAGTTCCCAACAGCCACATGGTGACTAACTTCCTTCAATAACTGTAGTTCCAGGGGCTCTTATGCTGCCTTCAGACCTCCTGAAGTGCTAGGATTATACCACACATGCGGTACACAGACATATATGCACACAAAACACCTATATACATCTTTTAAAAGGTTTTAATTTTTAAAAGCTGTGAGAGTAACCCTGAGCTGAATGATTTTAATTAGCTTTCTTAACTTTGTTGTGTCTCTGCCTCCTGCCATCTGTGACCAAGAAATAGTAATGTCTGTATGCCCAACAGGTCGTGTCAAAGTTGTGAATTAAATGGTTGTGTATCTCCAAAGTTCATATACTAAAATCCTTCCTGATACGACTATATTCGGAGATGGGGGTCTTTGAACAGTAGTTAGACTGGAAGAGTAGACACCATGAGTTGAGTTAATGCCCTCATGTAAAAGGCCTGAGACAAATCTCTAGTCATCTTTCTATTATGTAGAATATAGCAAGGGGATGGTAGGCTGTGGTAGAGACATTCTTCATAAGACCACATGAGTCCTCGATTGCAGATTCTCAGCCCCAAGCACTATGGCAAATTCCTCTTGTTTAAAAGACATCCTCTTTATGACAACTCATAAATGTAGCCTATAGCTAAGAGAAGGCCAAATGCAATACTGTGTTTTTTTTCTTGCATACTCTGACCCACCCAATTCAACTGACTGGTAATTCTTTGGTAAATTGTTGAAACTCCTGGCCTTCGGAGTTCTTATTTTGGAACCCGGATGCTCCTTCTCCTGCCTCCTTCTTGGTATGACAAATGCTAGATCACTCTCAAAGGTCTCACTCATATACCATCTCCTCTGGCCAGCATCACCTCATTTCTGGTAGAGCACCAGTAGCTGTGTTTGGGCTCCAGTGCCCTCGGTATATCTCTAGCCTGAATCGCATCAACAATGGTTCCCTGTCTGGAGCTTTCACCAGGCTTCATTCCAGGAGAATTAAGCACATGTCTTACTTCCTTTTTTTTGTCTATCACCTCCCAAATTCCCAGGGCCTACCGCAGAGTTTGATACATAGTTGGCATTCAATAGATATTTGTTGATTGTTAAAATTATGCCTTTACTTCTATTACCAACAGATGTCCACAGCAACCTGACTGCCGACTGGCAAATGCATAGTGTATTGTGTAGAAATTAGGGCAACATGGGTACTAATTCCAACTCAATGGCTTCCACTTGTCGGAGCTATCAGAAAATCAAGATGCTATTTCAGTAGCATGTGGGACCATTTCCAAACCAAGAATTTTTGACAGACCTCATGGTTCCCTGTTGGATTGTGTTAACTTGGTGTTGACCTATTTGCATTTCAGCAACTAGATCCTCCCTTACTAATAATCCAGCTGCATTAATTTTTCCACATTCAGGGCAATGAGTATTCTCTCTTTAACCTTGGTATTTGGGGTTTGTGAAATAGGATATTCATATTAAAACCAACAAGAATTTGTGGTTACATGGCTTTCAGTATACCAGGAATGGCGTTCACATTTTTAATGTGTCTCAATCTATGTTGTTTGTATACTTCCACTTGGTCATGTCTGAAATAAATTTTCTGAAATCTAGGTATTCATCATAGACCATAAAGCAAAATAAATTAAATTATAACTTATTTCTGGGTAATAAGTAAGCTGGGGATGATGTGTTCCATCTTTTGATGGAATGCAAATTTACCATTAAAAGACAAATTCTTCGCTTCCAAAGCTTGACTAGGGTGGTGCTTTAAAAAGCATTCCATCTGGTTAAATTTAGGGTGCTGAAAAAAGCCCACTATAAGAATATTCTCTGGCTCTGGACCCATAACATTTTTACTTGATTATGAACTGGATCCATTTTCATTTACTTGAAGCACTTCCACGGTGCTTTTTTTCCTCCCCTTCTGCAACAAGGCAAAGTTGTCACCATCCATGTTGACTTTGGTAATATTGTCTTCTCTGAATAATGCATTTCAGATGCATTAGTGCCAGGAAAAGAAAAGCCTGTCTGGCCTGACTGAGACGTGTGGAGGCTGCTCCTGAAGGGTCTGTGTGGGTCTTGCTCTTTATGTTCGCCATCCCCTTCTCTTCTCTGATGCCCTCCCACAGCACCACCTGCGACCTGAGCGTCCTAATCTATTAATATGCTAGGCTGCTTTAACAGAAGAGTAGAGAAGGTGCTTTACCAGCAAGGAAAGTTTACTTGGCTTGTGGCTCTAGAAGCTGAGTTCACAATTGAAGGACCACAACCAGTAAGAGCCACCTCCTCTATCATAAAATGACATCACAAGGTGGCTAAGAAAGCAGTAGGAACCTAGCACCTTATTATTTTTTCAGACAGGATCTTACTGTGTAGCCTAGGCTAGGATGGCTCTCCCAGGCCCCTATCTCTGCCTCCTGAGAGCTGGTTTTACAGGTGAACCACATCACTTTTGTAATAACTCCATTCTCAATGTTAGTGAACCAATACCCTCAACAATCTATCTAAGAGGTCTGCCTGTGTCTTTAAGATCTCCCCTCTTAACACTGTCCACTGGGGATTAAATTGCCACATGTGATTGGTGGGAACACCTCCAAGCCATATAAACTCATAAGCTCCATAGGTTTACTGAGGATCACTCAACAGCCTTTAGACTAGGTCCTGTCTCAGCTGTCAATCATACTCTTTATTCCCTAAAGCTTAGAATTTCTACTCACTATAGTCACACACACACATGCACACATACACAAACAAACAAACAAACAAACAAACAAGCAAGCAAACAACAAACAACAAACAAAAAACATAAATGAAAAAGGACAATTAATCAAATGGACCGGTCTCTTCCATCTACTGGCTGTTGTATTAACATCATGGAACTGACTCTCTCCTCTACAGAAGGGGGTCAGTGACTCTACATGTTATTGGGGATCGGGGGATCAAAGATAAAGTCACTAAAACCATTGAAAATCCTCTTCTCACTCTTCTAAAAGTCCTTCAGCAAATTTGTGAGGAACAACCAACTAGTCAGTGTGACTGTGGAGAGCCTCCCTGGAAAACTATCAGGTCAGGGATCAGACAGATGCAGCAAAATACCTCTGCTAGGACAAAGCCTAGGGGGTGTAGGAAGAAATGAGGTCAGAGGTGGAGAGCAGAGAGGAAAAGAAAGAGGGGCAGGTAAGGACAGAGTATCAGGAAGTCTAGACTCAAGATGGCATCAAGAAACTGAGGACATGTTATTCTCAGTCCTAATACCTAAAAAGCCATAGAAATTTTCAAGCAAGTGACAAAGGAAGACTGGCTTTGAAAAGATTGCCCTGGCTACCCTTTGAGGACAAGCCAGGCAGATGTGTGACACCTCTTGTACAAGTAGTACTACTCTCAATGAAAATACATAGGATCGGTTTCTTCATGAAGCCCTGAATCACTGGATCTAAGTTACATTCAGATTCATTTGTTCATATTAGCTAGGAATTGGGAGTCTTATATCCAACACTCTTCTTTTTAAAATAATGTTATTTGTTCTTTTAGCATTTTGTAACATATGAACTGATCATGTTCATCCTCTTCCTTCAACTTTGCCCCCAGAAACTCTCCAAGTCCCCCATCCATTGAACACCATGTGATCTACTCATTTATCATCTGCTTATATCCATCTCACTTTTTAAAGAAAAACAAACAAAATCTATGGAGTCCAGTTTGTGTTGGCCAACTATTTCTGGCCATGGGGCCTATCATGGGGTATGGTCAACGAACACCATGTCTGTCTCTCCATTAATTAAAATTGATTCCCTCTCCCAGAAGCAAGCAAATGCCTTGGCTAGGGATGGAATTTTGTCCCCCTATGGCTTCCTCCATGCTGGTAATTTGTCTGACTTGAGCTTGTTCAGGTCTTCACAGTTGACAGCAGGTTGTCAAGGTCCCTGAGCTCATATGTGCATAACAGAGTACCTGATACGCTCTCTTTTTCTATGGCAGTAACTTATCTTCTAAAATCTCAACCCTACTGCTAGGCAAATAGCCTTCAGCAGGTAGAAAGGTCACCAGGAAACCATGTGTTGGAAATGCATTGGGTACTAATTTTTACCTGCCAGCATTTTACTTCCCTTCCCATCCCATTTGACTCATTTGCCAATAAGAACTTCTAATAAACCTTCCAAAGTTTTTACTTTCTATTACAGATTCTCTAGGTCTTTAAGGACAGTGAGTAAAACCAGCTGTTTCAGATAAGCCAAGCAGAGACAAAGATGGTGTTCCATCCTAGAGAGACACTAATAATATGGAAGACGACTGACCTGAGAACTGCATAGAATTCCTACCACCTGGGCTTATGACCCTATACAGAGTATTCAAGCTTTTGTTTCCTTAGTTTCTCAGTTCATTAAATGTAGATTTGAAAACATACCTCATGGACAGAGTGTGAGAATTAGAAATGACTTGTACTATAAAGGAATGGACCTAGAAAAATATTATACAGAATGAAGTAAGCCAGACCCAGAAAGACAAATGCTATGTTTTCTTTTGTGCGGATGCTAGCTTGGAATATTTAGGTGTGAGTGCACAACATGCAGTAACTGATAATATCGGGGGGGGGGGGGAAGGGGGCCAGGGTGAGAGCAAAGAAAAGAGGAGCTTTGGAGAACATAGGGCATAGTAGGGCACAGTTGCTGTGAAGGGAAAACAGGAAAAATGGGTGAGGGGGACTTCCATGAGGAGAGGAGAGGGATACAAACATGAGATAAATTACACAAAGGACATTTGGAAAGGCCATAGGGAGTTATAGTATTTTATATTTACTTAATATATATATATATACAGTTGCTACACCCACTCCAGTAGTGACTCCCATGACTGGCCTAGAAACCTGGATGCAATCCTGAGGCGAAAAGTTGACGGAAACTTAGTCTCCTGGAACCTTGGCATTCCCATAGCACGCATGCTCTAAACCTGTCCCCGTGTTAGTCTGGTGTATGGATCAGTGTGCTTTCTTTCAGTATTGTTTTATTATAAGTACCTTTAAGGATTGATTTTGACATATAGCTAAGTTGAATTAGCCTCCACCAGTGTTCCAATGTCCTAGGCAGTCCTAGAGCTGACTCTGAGCTTGGAATTCAGTAAGAATGTTACCTATTCAGTAACATTCCTAATTACCTCTAGTAGAGACAGTGAAAGTAATCAGATATTATAATTTACCTGAATAGAGCTAGAAATCTCAGGGCGAGTCTACATAGTAAATAGTTAGAACAATAGCCAAGTCACTCCCATACATAGGAATTTACAATGGCCTAGGAAGAAGGTGGGTTGTGGTTGTAGGAGGAACTGAAGAATTATTCATGAAAGGGTGAGTAGAACGGAATTCCCCTGGTACATGTTTTTCACTAGGCCCAGAGGAATAGCAAAATCAGGTATTTACTAAGGGACCCCTGGTGGTGGGTTAAACAATAGACTAGCATTGCATCAGACCACTCACCTGGTTCCTGTGTTTAGCTGATCTTAAATAAGGGCTGTTCCTATCTCAGTTATAAACAGTGCCTGGCTCCCCCTAGCTTTTTATGTATGCATTTTTTTTGTTTTGTGTAAAGAACCATTATGGATGTACCTTGACAGATGTATTCACCTAGCTTTCTTGTTTTTCTTATGTATTATAAGACTGGTGCTCACTTTGAGAAATTACATTCAGATACCACACTCCCTTGTGTCCCTGTCTGTTTGTCACCCTTTTCCCCCAACTCCTGCCCACCTGTAACTAGAACCCTGATTTCTCCCGCGGATTGAGGGGGACTGACTGAGGACAGTCCACAGCATACAGTGTAATAAGTTTATGTATATACAAGTATATATAGTTGAATTGATGTTACAGTACTTGGGGTGACAATGCTTCTCCCTCAAACCCAGGGATTGTCCAACAAAAACCCATTGTCAGGCATGGGAAAGCTTCCTTTGAGTTGTTAAGTGAGTTCAAAAACAAATCACCTTAACAATATAGGGTATTGCCATTGCCCTTGGTTGCCACTCAGAAAAAAGAAGGCAAAGGACACCACATAGTGCAAAGGACACCATTTAGTGGGCACAGGTCTTGGAGAAATCGATATGGATCTGAACTTGAAGCCTCCTTGTGGAGGGTTAGCTCTCACGATATCAGAAGAAGCAATGCAAGCTCCTGGGAGAGAGAAGCCACCGGCAGTCCTATACACCTGTGACAGCTCCAAATCACAGCAATGGTAAGCATGTCAGAATGTTCTGACCTGTACAATAGTGGCACTCTTGGAGGCAACCAGCCACCTTCTAATGGGGTTTAAGGCCTACAAATAGAAGGAAATGTATGCTGTCCACTGGGAGCTGAGTCAACTACCTGTGCTGGTGAGGCCACAGAACCTAGAGGGAAAAACTACTACCCTCCAAGTCCTAAAGCAGTGTGACTATGAACTTTGTTTTCACTGACTAGTAAAACAGATGTGACCCGGTACTAGCAAGTGAGCTGTGGCCTTTGGAGATTCCTGGGAAGAATTTTCTTCCACAAGACAGATGAGAAAGAAAGTCTTCCTTCCTTTAACCCTGCTTATTCCTGTGTGTGTGTTGGGGGGTGGGGTGATGTGATAGCGTGCTACTTCAGAAGGTTGTCCTCCTTGAGTAATAAGGGAGGGAACTGTCAACTCACTACGATAAAGACAAGTGTGACAGAACAAACCTGTAACTACAGCATCAGTTTATAAGCAATTGTATAAACAACGTAAGCCATTTCTAACCCTCATGCCCTGTCCATGTGGTAGATTTCCAAATCTACAATTTTATGAAGCAAGAAACTAATGGATCACAAATTCAAGGCCAGCCTGAGGTATAAAGCAAGGCTCTGTCTTAAGAAAGGGAGAAAGGCAGCCTCTCACAGTAGCAGCACAGAAGCGTCAAAGCAGTGTGCGTGCCCTTGGTGATGCTGCTGAACCCAAGAGCAGGCCTGGCACCATCTGCAGATAGGTTTCTCATCGCTAGCGAGTGCTCTAGGTATCTATCAGCTATCTATGAGGACTGAAGCCTACAACGTATCTATCAGGTATCTATGAGGACTGAAGCCCGCAACGGCGGCAGGTACTCAGGACTAGGCAGTAAACATTTCGCATTTCCTCATTAGTTAACTTTTACTAAGTATTTTCACTGCTAACTTTGCAGTGCTTTCATAGAAAGGAGGCTAGATCCAATGGGTGGGGTTGCTTGAGCTCATTATTCCATTGCTCTGGTCTCACAGCCAGTGCTCTCTGCCTCTCCTTTGCTCAAAGCACAGTTACAGATGACCCCCTGAGGAAGGTTAGACTCCAGGCCACAGCGAAGAGGTGCATTTCAGAAAATCAGCGATTTGTGTGTTCACCAATAGTCCTCCAGGAATTGTTTTCTTACTATAAAACAAAAGGCTCAGTTCTGACACCAGCACCTCAACATTCCGAAGGCCTAGGCCCTTGCAAAGGACTTGGTGGTATTTTTCCTATGTCAGAGCATCTCTGACTCCTAACTGCAGGAGATACAGCCTGTTTTCTTGTTCTTAAACAAAGTATAAGTAAACACATGGTGGACTCTGACATTCCCTTCTATACTTATGCTAGATCACAGTGTTTTCGTGGGAATGTGATGACTGTCAGTGTGGTGCCCTCCTGCTGCCTCTCCACCTGTCCACTGCCCGGTGAGCAATCTAGTCATGGCTTCCTGTCTCCTTAAGCCAGCTGATGCTTTCCTGCTGACCCTTCATGTGTCCTGTATCTTCATATACTCTCTCCCATTAAGAACTCCGCATCCCTTTCATCCAAGTATATTCTTTACTCTGGATTTGTGTTTTAATGAAGGTCCTAGGAGACAAGTGCCCCTTCCCCAGAGTCCAACCGTGAAGTTCAGTTCCCATCAGAAGTGATGTCATCAGTGGCAGGGATAATCCAGACTCAGGACAGATGTTTAATGACAACAAATCACAATTGCTTCATTTGTCATCTCCTCTCCCCAAATCTCCGTTTAATCTATACAAATTGCCCATCATCCCCTTCTTAGGATAAACCCAAGGACCTGGACGCTTAACAAGCCTGCCAAACCTCAGAGTTAGTTGAGAATAGAACCCAGGTTGGTTTGTTTGTTTACTTTCCTGCCTCATGTTGCATCACCTGCATAAGGTGCAAATAAAATAGCACATAAAAATCTTGTGCTTTCTTCAGTCAGTCTATGGGAAAGAAAAGTGTAGTTCTTAAAGAGAGAACCAGAAGGATCATGTACAGATCTAAAAAAAAAAAAAAGCAGGCATAAAGCAGGGGTACACTGAATATAATGTCTGAGACCGAGGTTCTCACTTGAAGTCAGTAATGACTTGAGGGCATCTCTTTCCCACCATGAAAAGGGCTGCCCTATGCAAATTAGCATCTTGCCAGCCGGCTGCATTGGGGCAGAAACAATTGGTCTGCAGTCAGCCAGAAAGAAAAACAGCAGCTAAGGTGCACAGTGTTACCTTTCCCACAGTGAAAGAGGCATTAACTTCCAGATCTCTGACCCTTTAAATCTGTGTGACAATAATTAATGCAAGAAAGATAACTAATATTTACGTTTGTACTGAAAGCTTCAAGTAATAGGAACTTGAGTTATGTAACCTGACAGAAGAGCCTTGCCTTCCCCTGCACTCTTTCCTGGCAGGTGAGATATTAATGCCTTTTTCACTATGCCTAAGCCAGTACCTAGGCCAGAGCAGAGACCCAGTGACATAGGAGAACTGTACTTGATCATGATTAGGTCATGGCCTTCTCTCAGGTTCAGAGTCTCTTTATTGTCCTAATAAAAGCACCCAGCACTGTGAGTGCTCCTAACCTTTGTCTACAGTAATTGGCAGCTCCCCATTTTCCCCAGTGCCTCAGCACATCCGTGGTTTGTCCAAGTAAAACCTCCCACATCCAAATCTTCCAAACATACAGACCTCAAACCTCTCACCTTCAACTTTCCAATTTGCTAAAGAAAACTTAAGAGACCTGAAGAATAATTTATATTTTTAAGAAACTTCCCAATAAAGATGATGCCCAACTGAAGTTGGGAGCCACTGGTTTATTTAATGCTGTTAGTTAATCTAACTTAATTATGCTCTAGTCACTCACTGATGCTCCATTTTGAGTGGAATCTCTTGCCTGAAATAAAAACCAAAGTGGACATTGACTCTATGACTCTGCCATTCTGAAAACTTTTGAGGAGACATGAGTGTGGTCTGATAAGAAAGTCATGGAAAAGGCCAGTTACCAAAACATTCCGAAAACGAATCTGTGTTCATATCACTCCAAATACCTTCCTTAATTAAATTTCCTCTAAAGAATTTAAGATTGTATGATTACTCTTCTTTGATTTTCTTACAAATGCGGTTTCTCTTTTTCTGTCTTTCTTCTTTTGCATTTGTGAAAACTTCTTTTAGTGTCTTGTCTTTTGAGGAAGATAATGAAAGTGAGAAGAAAAAGTAGTCTTTAAAATCATTTATGCTTTCCTTCATTTTTTCCAACACAAAGTAACTTATCTCCCTATCCCAGCTCTAACTGGGCCACATTCCCTTCTCTGCCCAGTATTCATCTGCAAACAGCTGCTTTACAGTTGTGCCTCTCAGCTTGCTGGGGAAGTTTCTGAGTTCCTACTGAGAGGCTGAAGAGAGGAAAAGTGGCCTTTCAGGGCACTTGTGTCTCATGTTGAAAGCCTTCATCCTACTGGTTTGATCTTCTGAACACTCTCACATAGAAAAACTGAGGGTTTAACCTCAGCTTCTTCAAAGTGTTTTCCAAGTAAGACTGAAAACCCTAGCTGATGAAAGAAAGAGAGGGAGAGAGGGAGGGGGAAGAACGAGGGGGGGAGAGGGAGAGGAAGGAAGGAAGGAAGGAAGGAAGGAAGGAAGGAAGGAAGGAAGGAAGGAAGGAAAGGGAGGGGAGGGGAGGGGAAGGGAGGGGAGGAGAGGAGAAGAAAAAAGAAAGAAAGAAAGAAAGAAAGAAAGAAAGAAAGAAAGAAAGAAAGAAAGAAAGAGAGAGAGAGAGAAAGAAAGAAAGAAGAAAGAAAGAAAGAAAGAAAGAAAGAAAGAAAGAAAGAAAGAAAGAAAGAAAGAAAGAAAGAAAGAAAGAGGGAGAAAGGAGGAAAGGAGAGGGAGGGAGGGAGGGAGGGAGGGAGGGAGGGAGGGAGGGAGGGAGGGAGGGAGAAGTCTGTAAGTTGTAACAAGTATTTTGCATCATGTCAGCCTGGCAGCCTGGTTTCCTCCCGCAGGTTGGGTGTGATATAGCCCTAGGGTTGCATGGGCTGGTGGGAGACTATGCTCCTAATCGCAGGGATCATCACAGCCCTGTCAGTCCTTTCATTATCACAAGAGTTAGAACTTGTGTCAAGCTTCAAAAGAGGAGGGGAGGGGAATAATACAAGAACTTCACTCAACAAGACTTTCTGGAATGCCTACCATAGTCCAGACCCTGTGTTCAGTGGAGGAGGCAGTGGTCAAGAAAGAACTTCTAAAATTTTGACACTAATAAAAGCAAGTATGTTATTACATCCAGCAGCTAGAGCTCACCAAATACTCAGATAGCATCACTGCCTCTTCCCTTTATGCACTGTTATTTCTTAAGATTTAAAATGGCCTCTGAGACAGCAGGACAAATGGTATTGATTTCATTTTAAATATACTAATGGCAATATTATTATGTGTTTGGATACTTAAAATTGTAAGACAAATGTAGTGCTTTCCACACTGTGAAAAGCATTTTAGATAACTTTTCTTATACTGATATGAATTTTATTATTCATGTAATTTAAAAATTACACACATTTACGGATGGGAGGGGGCATCCAAGTGCCATGGTGTTTGTGTGTGTGTGTGTGTGTGTGTGTGTGTGTGTGTGTAGAGGTCAGAAGACAACTATTACAAGTGGGTTCTCTCATCCTACCATACAGATCCCAGTATCAAACTTGGGTCATCAGACTTGGTGGCAAGTGCTTTACATACTGAGCCATTATGCTGGATAGTTTTACATCAATTTGACATGAGCCAGAGTCATCAGAGAGGAGAGAACCTATATGGAAAAGAAAAGAAAAGAAAAGAAAAGAAGAGAAGAGAAGAGAAGAGAAGAGAAGAGAAGAGAAGAGAAGAGAAAAGACACTTTCATATAAGATTGGTCTGTAGGCAAACCTATAGGACATTTTCTTAATTAGTGTTTGATGTTAGAAGGCCTAACCCATTTTAGGTGGAGCCATCCATCCTTGGGATGGTGGTCCAGGGTCCTAGAAGAAGGCAGGTTAAGCAAGCCATACAAAGCAAGCCAGTGAGCAGCACCCCTCCAGAGCCTCTGCATCAGCTCCTGCCTCCAGGTTCCTGTCTTGATTGAGTTTCTATCCTGACTTCCTCCAATCATGGGCCACAGTTTGGGAAGTGTAAGCCAAATAAACTCTTTCCTCCTCAACCTACTTTGGCCATAGTGTTTCATCACTGCAATAGAACAGTAACTAAGATAGCCATCCACCAGCTCTTATCCTCACCCTATATTTTAAAAACTGAAACATAAGACTGGACACATAACAAGTGAAGGGATAGAGCCAAGATGCAACCCATGTCTCTTTTCTAGAGTTTGACTTTGCTGAATTCAGTGAGGTTAAATGACGTATCCAAAACAATAAAGCAAGTAGAAAGAGATTCAAACCCACAAATTCTGTTTCATTTTATTCTACAAAATTTCCAATGACCTGATACTTTCTACAGAATTCTACAGCTTGTGTCAAGAGGAAAGATTCCATTGTTTTCCTTGCCGAATAACTCAAATGGACTTTAAAAGGAATGCCGCCAGGTAGGGAAGGAGTCCAAAGTCCTGTGGTGTCTGTTAATAAACTATATTAATTATTGGCAAACATATAAATGCAAATGATAATTTTTTTAAAGAATTAAAAGCTCTTTGACTTTCAAAGAACTGTTCACAAAACCAAGCTTACCATATGAAAAAGGGATGGTAAGAGGGGCGTTTATAGAATCCGCCATTAAAGCAGAGTGTACAAGGATTTTGACCTTCCGACTTCAATATTTACTCTGACATCAGGGAGAAAATATCCAAGAGCTAAAGGAAAGAGCCACCAAGAGCCTATTAACCACAGAGGTATTGTGATCGGGAAATAAACTACCTTGCAAACTGTACCAAAGAGTGTTTGAAAAGAAACAGCTGTAGTTTGCAAGTAAAAGGCTGGTGTTTTATTTAGCATTCATGCTTTCATCAAAGGTGCTACAATTAACATCTGAGCTAAAAGGTGTCACAGACCAATCCTTAATTAAAAAAGAAAAAGAAAACCGAGAAAAAGCAGCTTAGCAATTATTCTCCATGGGGGAAAGATGGCTGTAAGTAAGTGCATCTCATAAATTATTTGCAGACGTGTCCATATTAGAATGAAATAAGATCTCTCTGAGGGGAACACACCTGTGCCATGGATAATTGCCCTCATTCACAAATAATAAGTGGTCTACCAGATGTTTAGCCCCACACAGTCATATGCAAGGCAAAGCAGTAGGAGAGGGTATCTTAGCTCAGACCAGAGATGATCTTTTTATCCTTTACAAGCTCTCAAGCTGTGTCAGCAGCTTATCCAGGGAGGCAACCAAAAGCAGAGAGGACTCCAGCTGTTAAGCACTAACCTTCCATCCCAGTGATTAAACCACTGAGGAACACTTGGGGTTGTGAGACATCTCTAATCTCAATTAGATGCCTACAGTTCTTTCATTTAGTTTTTAATTTTAACAGATGTAAATTGGATATTTTCTCGCCACCATTTCATACATGTACTATGACTACATTCACCCCACTTCCCTTTCCCCGTGCCCCTGCTAACCCTCATCTGCTTCTCATCTAATCAATCCTCTTACCCCGTGTCTTTATACAGGTCTTGTGCAGGTAGCCATAGCTGCTGCGTTTATGACTGCATTGATGGTGTCATGCCTAGAGCACAGCTTTTATAGTTTCCTTTCCATTCTCTAGTTCTCAGTCTTTTCTCTCTCCTCTTCTGTGATATTCCCTGGGCCTCAGAGGGAATGTCCTATTTAGGGCCAAGCACTCAACAGCCATTTTGTCCCAATACTTTGGCCAGCTTTGAGTCTCTTCATTAGCCACCACCCACTGCAGAAGGTAACTTCTCAGTTGCAAGCCAAGAAAACACTGCTCTACAGCTGTGCACATAAGGATCTGGAAAGCTGTTTGACTACATTGTCAGTTTACCCAAACGTCAGCAGCAGATTTGACAGTAGAGGAAGCCTGTGGCCTCCTCAGTCATAGGCTTCTGACCAGATTTGCTGTGTTAGGAATGAATTTTCCCATGGAGCACATCTCAAATCCACTCAGAACAGTCAAATGCACCAGTGGGCATATCATGCCTAACAGACAGGTATTTTAGCAGGAGGGGTCCACACACTGGCAAAACCACTGGCAGTTTCTCTCCTGGCAGCCTGCATAGCACTTTCTAGTGGATAAGATTTTTGTATGTTTTAAAGATTTGTCAAGATGACTTCTGTTTCAAAACTGTATAGAAGCTAAATGAGTAAAGAGAGAAACAACTTTAATGAATATAGCGTTATAGAATAAATATTAATTTAATAGTAGGTCTGTACTTTTTGTATTCTTTATAATATTTAACAACAAAATTATAGTAAAGGTGAACTATCTGCAAACCTTGGGGAATCTGGGTCAACAGAAGACTGGGTATAATCAGCGGTAAATCATCTCATGGCTGCTTTTCTGCAGAAGTATATGTTGAAAACTAGTTGTATCCTGAAATTTGAGCATTGTGATACCACTATGCATGTGATATAGGCATACAGTGGTTACACTCAGTAGATAGACAGTAAACAATATATTCACACGCTCACCCTCACAAGCCCCATGCAAATGGATTTATAGTAGCAGAGTAAATATATGTTCAGACATGCTATTTGGATCGTCAAGGTGAGTATAACACTGCTTTTTAATATGAAATCATTAATGTGTGAAAATAAGGTTGCCTTCCATGACAGCAAGTTCAACAAAGTAAGCACCCAAAGATGGTGTTCACCCTAGTCCAGCTATACTGATGAAGCAAGCTTGTTTTTCCCTTCCTTCACTTGAGAACTGATCACAGCCGCACCTGATCACAGTCATATTTCAATACCCCATACACCTACACATGAGCAGGGCCCTTTTGCTAGGACAGAGTATGCTAGGAACAGACAACTAACCTCAGCGACACCAAGCAGGGTGCTTGCAGTACTCTAGGTTCTCTTTCATAGGAGATCATAAGAAAGGCGGTAGACAGAAGCAGTCATAAAGAGGCAAGGTTCAATTAGAGTATAATCTGTCTAACCTGCTTTGTGACATTTCTCAGGTATGAGGAGTTTCAGAAAACTCAGTGACAGGAAGCAGCCACGTAAAAATGGAAACAACCTAGAGGCTGCTGGATGTATATCCTATATAATCTTTCTTAAAATAGCATATGACTTCTGACCAAATATAGGGCTGGTGAGCACTGGTGAAAATAAACATGAGAACAATGACAGAAGTGATTAAAACAGGAGGTCTGGGTGAAGGGAAGCATTTCAATAATCCAGGAGAGGAAGAACAAGAGCTGTCTGGCCTTGTTTAGGTTTGGTGAGGTCAGGGATCGAGGATGTAACATAATTTGAGCTGTGTTAGAGAGATCATCACATGTTTTAGTAGCCATCTTAAAACTTTGCATTGTTAATTGGGGCTGGCTTAGAGATGTTAACAAAAGGCCAAGAGATCTCCAAATTATAAGAGAGAGGTAACTTGATAAGTTCAGGATGGTCAAGATCTACTTTGCAGTTACAGAAAGCAGAACTCGTGGTAGAAAGATAGAATTGTAGAACAGTGGGAGAGTTCTGAGCCATCACCTTCTTCTATTCTGCTCCAAAGTTCTAAGTGTAACTGAAGAAGCTCTGCCCTCATGCAAAGCTGCAAGAGCCAAGTGTTAAACTGTGGATTTTCCAGACTTTTTTTATGATGATTTTGCCCCAAGATGTTTATGATATTGCCCAATGATATTCCTGGGGAAGGCCTCAGTTGCTAATTTGGAACAAGCAGGAACTGGTAAATTCTTTGGTTGTTATTTGTTTGTTTGTTTGTTTTGATTTGATTTGGTTTTCATTTTGTTTGGATTTCTGCTTTTTTCAATAGATCACCTTCCCATTCAATTTCCTCAGATGACATGCTGATAATAAACCATCTATGACTGATACTGTACTAGTCAATGAAAGCCTCAACAGACTCAGTTTGCATGACAAAAGAACAAAGACAGAAGTTGTGGTTTGCTTTAAATGTGAGCAGATATATCCTTGAAAGAAGCCAAGACCTGCCATCTTGATCAAAGATTCCAAAGACTTCAGGTTCAAGGCCATGCTTTTTGTCACACCCTGGCTAGACCTGCAGGAGAAGTACACAAATTATATGTAGACTAACTCTGTCAGATCTCATTCATAAAGCCATGAATAATATTCCACACATTTACTTGTTTGGGGGAAAGAGTCTACCTTCAGCTTTTCCTCTCTGAGTCTGAGGTTAGCCTGGTTGGCAGAGTGAGTTCCAAGACAGCCAGGGCTACACGAAGAAACCCTGTTTTGAAGAATGAGAAAGAAAGAAAGAAAGAAAGAAAGAAAGAAAGAAAGAAAGAAAGAAAGAAAGAAAGAAAGAAAGAAAGAAAGAGAAAGAGAGAGGGGAAGGAGGGAGGGAGGGAGGAGGATAGAGAAGGGAAAGGGAAGGGAAGGGGAGAGAAAGGGGGGAGGGGAGGGGAGGGGAGGGGAGGGGAGAGGAGAGGAGGGGAGGGGAGGGGAGGGGAGGGGAGGGGAGAGGAGGGGAGGGGAGGGGAGGGGAGAGGAGAGGAGAGGAGAGGAGAGGAGAGGAGAGGAGAGGAGAGGAGAGGGAGAGAGGGAGAGGAGGAGAATTTGGCTTCCCCCAAACTCGCAACTAAAAGTAGGTCACTAACAGAAATCAAGACCTTTCCCAAACCAAGATGTAGGTGAGTGGATGAAAATGGTATGTCCTGTCAGGTCTGAATGTATTCTGGGACTCCAGATAGAGGTCTATCATGAACCTCTAGTTTTTAGAACTGTAAGGTAATAAACTTGTATCAAGTCATGACAAGACTAATAAGGTACACTAGGAACTGTTTTAATGAGGCATTCCAGAAAGAGAAGCTTTTGTTGGGGACAATAGCACTGCTTGAGGTAAGGCAATTGGGGTTTTATTTGGGTTTCATGTTAGTTTTGTTGGTTTTCTTTCCATGTAGAGAAAAATACTACAATATAGACAAATACTGATCACAAATCAGATGATCTGAATGTATGTGTTGTCTTGAGTAGATGACTAGCTCTTCTGGCCTCAATGTTCAATAAGGCCTTTTCCATGTCTCCTGGAGATGCTTCTGCCTTTGTGGACTCCACCCTGAAAACCCATGCTTTGGTCAGCCATAGTAAGTCTTTGAACTGTTGGGTTGGCTAAGAACAGGATAGAATTTTTGTTGAGGCAAGCAAGGAAAAATTGTTACTTCCAAGGCCTGGAGGCAGAGGAAGCAGTTGCTCAGATTTGCTACTGTAGACAGATTAAGAATTTGTCACTAGATATACTCCAAAGTTCTTACACCACCAAAGAGGTGGGAGGTAGCATAAATAAAGAAGGCAATCCTCTATACCTTAAACACTGACTTGGAAAATAAAACAGACTCATAGACTTAGCTGAATGATAGATGGTCTACTCCTAAATGAACAATTTTTCCCTAAGACAACATTATTTTTTCCAACTAAGTCTTAAAGCCATGCTCAATAAGAGGGTTAGAAGTTATAGAGTTGTAAAATCTAAAACTGGATTTAAAAATATTTAAGCCATGCTCATAGAATGTTAGGGACATTTGAGATAAATATGGAAAATCAACTTTCAACTTGAAGATTAAATACAAATTTTAAAAATGTTAAAGTGACTATTTCCCTTGCCCAGCCCATTTCAGCAATGACCTCCCTGGACACTGGCTATTCACAACATCTCTAAAAACAGTGGACAGAAACTCACACATGGGCTCTTGATGCAAAGCTGAAAATATGCTGAAAACTTCATTCCCTGCTACTCAAATTAGTTGGTGAAGGTGCAGAGAAGAACTGGAAATTTAAGTTTAGGAAGAAATCTTAAAATTTTTGAGTTTTCAAATTATTTAGATGTAAATGTTCCAATCCTGATACAGTGTCTTCTCAGTTCTAGGCTTTAACCACAGGGAGATTGACATGATTCTGAACTGAACTGCAGAAATGCATCATAATTATATATAACTTATGTATAATTTATATACATTTATATGTATATAATAATGCATTCCTATTATTGTTCTTAATATTATCCTATTCATCTAGCGTTTGTGTGCACTGTGGAAGTCAAAAGACAGTTTATGTAAAGCAATCCTCTCCTTCCACCATGGGTGCTTGAGTGATCTAACTCAGGTTGTCAGCCTTGGTGGCAGGTTCCTTTATCTGCTGAACCACCTTACCAATACAGGAATGATCATTCTGATAATGCTGTTGCATGTGGTTCTTGGACCACACTTGATGGAAAACAAGTTGAGAAATACTCACCGAACAAGTATGAAGAGCCTTCGTAGCTGTTATGAATTGCTGCCACAGCACCAGAGAAACTCAGAGAATAGATTGAAAGGGGACTTCTTGACAGAAATTGGTTATTGGAAATGCTCCTACCTAAGCAACTGTGTAGCAGTGAACTCTGATAAACTGTTAGAAGAAATAAAAATAGAAAGCAATGTTTGCTCTTAAGGAGTTTGACATCTAATATGGGCACTTTCTTTCTCTTTTTCTTTCTTTCTTTCTTCTTTCTTTCTTTCTTTTTTAGGAAAAAATATTTTATTAAATGAATAAATCCCATTTTCAGTTGATTTCTAAGTGGGAGTTTACCATCAACATTTTAAAGGAAGAATGTAGCTTGGTAGATATACAAACTATTTTGTATTGAAAATGTTTTTTTTTTCTTTTTATTTATAGACATAACAAATATTACCCAATTCTTTTTCTTTGCCTCTTTTTTTAAATTTACATCACAAACACTGTTCCCCCTCCCAGTCCCCCCACCACTCACAGAGTCCCTTCTCCCATCCCCCATCCCCTTCTCCTCTGAGAGGATGCCACCCCCAGTATCCCCCCACCCTGGCACACCAAGTCTCTGCCAGATTAGTCATATCCTCTCCCACTGAGGCCAGACCAGGAAGCCATGGGAATTGAGCTGCCTATTTGCTACATATGTTCAGGAAGGGGCCTTGTTACAGTCCATGTATGTTCTTTGGTTGGTGACTCAGTCTCTGAGATCTCCCAGGGCTCCAGATGAGTTGTCTCTGTTGGTCTTCCTCTGGGGTCCCCATCCCCTTCAGGGCTTTCAATCTTTCCCCAAACTCTTCCATAAGAGTACCTAACCTTCATCCAGTGTTTGGCTGTGGGTATCTGCATCTGTCTGAGTCAGCGGCTGGGTGGAGCCTCTCAGAGGACACTTATGCTAGGCTTCTGTCTGTAAGCATAACAGAGTATTATTAATAATGTCAGGCATTGGTACTTGCCTGTGGGGTGGTTATTGGTTATTGGTTGTTGGCCTTTCCTTCCATCTCTGCTCCATCCCTGCATTTCTTGTAGATAGGACAAATTTTGGGTTGAAAGTTTTGTGGGTGGGTTGGTGTCCTTACCCCTACGTTGGGTGTCCTGCCTGGCTACAGGAGGTGGGTTCTTCAGGTTCCATGTCTCCACTCTTAGGCATCCCAGCTCAGGTCACCGGCATTGACTCCAGTGAGCCTCTCCTATATCAGGTCTCTGGGGCTTCCTAGAGATTCTCCCCATCCCACCCTCCCCTCTCCCACCTAGTTCCCTCTCTCACTCTGCCTCCTATGAGTACTTTGTTTCCCCTTCCAAGTGTGATTCAATATCCTTGCTTGGGCCTTCCTTCTTGTTTAATTTCTTTGGGTCTGTGGGGTGTATCATGAGTATTCTGTGCTTTATGGCTATATATACTCCACTTATCATACCATGTATGCCCTTTGGGGTCTGGGTTACTTCACTAAGGATGATATTTTCTACTTCCATCCATTTGCCTGCAAATTTCATGATGTCCTTGTTTTTAATAGCTGAATAGTATTCTATTGTGTAAATGAACCACGTTTTGTGTATCCATTCTTTAGTTAAGGGACGTTTAGGTTGTTTCCAGTATCTGGCTATTATGAATAAAACTGCTATGAACAGAGTGGAGCATGTGTCCTTTGGGGTTGATAGAGCATTTTTTTTTTATATGTCTAGGAGTGGTATAACCAGGTCTTGATGTAGAACTGTTTTCAACTTTCTGTGAAACCTTCGGATTGATTTCTAGAGTGGTTTTTAAGTTTGTACTCCCACCAGCAATGGAGGAGTGTTTCCCCTTTCTCCATATCCTCACTAGCATGTGCTGTCCCTTGAGTTTTTGATCTTAGCCATTCAGATTGATGAGAGGTGTAATCTCAGGGTCATTTTGATTTGCATTTCCCAGATCAGATAACTAAGGATGTTGAGCATTTCTTTAAGTGCTTCTTGGCCATTCGAGATTCCTCTGTAGATAATTCTCTGATTAGCTCTATACCCATTTTTTTAAAATCGGGCTATTTGGTTTGTTGGAGTCTAACTTCTTAAGTTCTTTACATATTTTGGATATTAGCCCTCTGTCAGATATAGGGTTAGTGAAGATCTTTTCCCAATCTGTAGGCTGCCATTTTATCTTCTGACAGTGTACTTTGCCTTACAGATGCTTTGCATTTTCATAAGGTCTCATTTACCAATTGCTGATCTTAGAACCTGAGCCATTGGTGTTCTGTTCAGGAAATTGTCTTCTGTACCATGTATCCAAGGCTATTTCCTGCTTTCTGTTCTATTAGATTTAGTGTATCAGTTTTCTGTTGAGGTCTTTGAGTCACTTGGACTTGAGTTTTGGCAGGGTGATAAATATGGATCTATTTGCGTTCTTTTACATGTAGATATCCAGTTACACCAGCATCATTTGTTGAAGATGCTTTCTTTTTTCCATTGTATGGTTTTGTAAGCTGGACATTCTTAATGTATGATCCTCAGACCAGCACCATGAAGATGGCATGGGAACTTAGAAATGCCCTGTTCCAGTCTTAATAAGTCTCAAAGGCTGAGTCTGAAATCTGAACACCCTAATAACCCTCATTATGTGATTCTGATTGAACAAAATTTGAGATCTGCCATACAGAGAGATGAAAACACCCAGTGTTAAGGGAGCTAAACACAGAAAATATACGATGTGGCAAAAGGAGAGTTTTCTAAACCATGGCTCCCTAGCCCAAAAGCTGTTCAAGTCTGGGCAAATACCTTACAAGCCCCAGTATCTCTAGAAGAAAAGTTGCAGCACTTTCATTTATTGTGTGTGAAAAAAATGGTGTGGATCTACAGAGAGAAGATATTTAAAAATACCTTGCAATCTAGAAGCCCCAAAGTAAGTGTTAGTTATTAGTAAGGTGAGAACCCCAATACTTGGAACTCATGGGTTGGAATCTATTTATTACACAAATATTAATGGCATGCTTATCATATGACAGTTATGGTCTTCTATAATAGGAATTTCTAAATGCCCTGTAGCCTCTTATTTAGAGGAAGTCAAGAAAATAAAAATTCTGAAATTAGGAACAAGGTACCATAATTTCAGGTAGGGACTCAGTGCTAAGCAATTGCATCACTGGAGCTCCTCAGGTACCGTAATTTTGGAAGTGGAACGAGTAAGGACAGAGGAGCGCCACGCCTATAAATCGTTTACCTTGACATGAAGATGCTCTTCTCTTTCGGTGCCTAGAAAAGGGCTGAATGGATAAAAGTCAGTGCAAAAGCAAGGTTACCTACAAGTGAGTACTGTGCATTTAAGGACAATAAAAGGGACTCTAAAACAAGGTTAGGAAGAAATTGGAAAGCAAACTTATTTAGTGGAAGTAATGAACCTACCTGGAAAGTAAGGATGCTGTAAAAATAAAAAAAAAAAAAGAGTTTCTTACAGTGTTAAAACATTGATGAAAGGGCTAGCCTGAGTTTTCTAAGCAGGTGTTAATTGAAAATGACCTCCTTTGGACGTTCTTAGCCGTCCATAGTCACATAACACTCAACCATAAATGTGTATGAAGACAAAACTACTCCCTCTGGGTCATCACAAAATATAGATGCTAAAATCACACATAGTTCCCATTCATGGGTACCATGATCATTGGATGAATAAATTATTTAATTGATTCCAATGAGAAATCCTTGTGTTTTTGTTTTGTTTTGTTTTGTTTTTTTTCCTCTGCCACTGGAATGACAATGACATAGTGATGGGCTATTCTGGGCTCTTTCCATCCAGCTCCATAATCATGCATCTTTGTTAGCAGAAAGACTCTTAAAACAAAACAAACAAATGGCTCTGCTTTCAATTCCTAATCAAAGTCTGTGGGCCCAGATGGAAAGCTTCAAGGACAACTTTTGTTCTCCAGCTTGTCTGCAAATGTGGAGGTTTGAGGATAGGGAAAGGGGTGTCACTTGTTAGGCTCCCTTTGCAAAGAAGGGAATGTCTGTCACTTGAGTTGATGGCTGAAAACATTCCATCCACCAGTGACTGATGAGACACACATGCAATTAGTGGTTCTCAGTCTAAAAGAAGATGAAATTCATTAATAAATCATTAGGGACTCTGAGTTTCTATGTTTACCACTTCCCCTTACCACCCACACTCTACTGGCAAAATGGTCTCCAACTATTATTTTTTAACACAGAGTTTGGAAGATTATGAGTTCTCTCAATTTAGCGGGCATTTAGACCTCACAACTCAGAAATTATTAATGTTAATTGTTAGGTCTTATTTTTTTCTTCCCAAAGTGGGGGTTCTGGACTGCTCTGTTAATTTTTCAAATAGCTTGATTTAGCAAGACCTATTTATAATTTGGGTTTAGAAACTGCTTTTTAAAAATGGTTTTAATTAGAGGCAGAGCCTTCTAATTAAAACCTGCTTTCCTATGTACCCAGTGCACCCCAAAAATCCTGTCAGTAATACCTAGGAAGTGACTCAGCCTTTCTCCACAGGCTGACTCAGACCCCTACAAAGAGAAGACAGAAGCCCAAGAGCAGAGATGTGAGGAATTGCAGTTCTGATGCAGATTTTTGACTCATCTCTCTTTCCTCCTCACCTCCTGTGAATTGGCCATCTGCAATGCAGTGGATCTCTCTGCCTCTGGGTGAACAGATGCTCATTGCATGGGTGCCTATCAAGAGCTTTAAGGATCACAAGTTCCTCCATGCCTTTTCTACTCCTCTCCACCTCTTTGTGCAATTCCACTAAAGACAGATGTTCTACTGATTCATTAAAAAGGATGAAAAACTTCAAGTGATGGGTTTCCTTCCTCACTACCTTACAAAAAAACCCACAAAACTCTTAACCAGTCCCTATGACTCCTATATTCAAGAGCTTCACTCATAACTGGTCTCTATGGCTCCTATATTTAAAAGCAAGGTGTTTGTTTGATAGGTTGGTTGGTTGGTTTTTCTCTGGTCATTTTGATTGTTGTCCAATTATATGTCTGTCACATCACAGAAACACACATTTTCAGACTTAGCCACAAACATTTATCTCTAAAAAATTCTTACAACCAGGATTTAACCTTCAAAAATTGCAAGGATATTAAGTATTGGGATTCAAGATAATGGGATGTTGAGAAAAGGAATCTGGTTCCTATTCAGAGAGTCATGGCCCATTTTGTAAATATCATTTCCAAAATTGTATTCTTTTATTGGAAATGGTTGGGGTAGAAATACACAGAGAACAGATTGAGTGAATTGCAATGCAGTCCAACATGCCATCCAGCAATGGCCTTAAGGCCAATGCATAATGATGATAGAATGTTTAAAACATTTGGATTCATCACATACAATTTAGTTTTCAGAATGTCTGCAGCTCCCTTTGTACCCTGCCTTCCACTCTTAGTACTGAGGCCATCATAGGCTTAGAAGAAGCAATTCAGGGGTCGCATGGCATCCTGGTCTGATATTGGCTTTGATTGTTTTCTATTTCTTTCTTGTCACATCCTGCACCCTGTCCTCTTCCTCTTCCTCCTCCTCCTCTTTCTTTCTTTTTCTCCTCTACCTTCTTTTCTTTTTCCGCCCCCTCTTCATTTTGTGGAAAAAACAATGTTTTATCTAATTGCAATTTTGTAGTTGAAGCATATCTATAACCTATAATCTTTGATTTTTTAAACAGCTTAATATGAAAAAACTAGAATGTGGGCTATAAAATAGAAGGTTCTATGTGTGCTTTGGCTTTCACTGCTGCTTTTTCACCCTTGACTTATGATACAGCCCATGAAGTCTGGCGTGATGAAAGGCTGATAAGAAATGTCTAATAAATTGAGGGAAAAAAATACAACAATTTGTGCTTCCTTTTTTACAATGTCCAAAGTAGCATTTGAACACAAGTATTTTGGAAATATGAAAACGTAGACATAAAAAATTGGCCAAAATGCACCTCTTTTTTTAAATTTTTAATATTTTTTATTATGTATTTTCCTCAATTACATTTCCAATGCTATCCCAAAAGTCCCCCATACCCTCCCCCCCACTTCCCTACCCACCCATTCCCATTTTTTTGGCCCTGGCGTTCCCCTGTACTGGAGCATATAAAGTTTGTGTGTCCAATGGGCCTCTCTTTCCAGTGATGGCTGACTAGGCCATCTTTTGATACATATGCAGCTAGAGTCAAGAGCTCCGGGGTACTGGTTAGTTCATAATGTTGTTCCACCTATAGGGTTGCAGATTCCTTTACCTCCTTGGGTACTACTCTAGCTCCTCCATTGGGAGCCCTGTGATCCATCCAATAGCTGACTGTGAGCATCCACTTCTGTGTTTGCTAGGCCCCGGCCTTGTCTCACAAGAGACAGCTATATCTGGGTCCTTTCAGCAAAATCTTGCTAGTGTATGCAATGGTGTCAGCGTTTGGAAGCTGATTATGGGGTGGATCCCTGGATATGGCAGTCTCTAGATGGTCCATCCTTTCGTCACAGCTCCAAACTTTGTCTCTGTAACTCCTTCCATGGGTGTTTTGTTCCCAATTCTAAGAAGGGGCACAGTGTCCCCACTTTGGTCTTCATTCTTCTTGAGTTTCATGCGTTTAGAAAATTGTATCTTATATCTTGGGTATCCTAAGTTTTGGGCTAATATCCACTTATCAGTGAGTACATATTGTGTGAGACATTTTTCCTTTGTTTTTTTACTCTACCTTTTGTCTTTATTTTATTTTATCTTATTTTATTTTTTGCACATTTTAAATAGGGCTATTCTCTTATCTTTTATTCATAAATTAAATTGTAATTTTAAAAATACAATTTGAATAGTAAACTTAGGAAAGAAAGGGAATGAAAGGTGAATGGGGAAGAAGGTAGGCATGCAGAATAATGCAATCTAACATTGTTCTTCAAGAGAAATCCCAAAATTCAGCAGAGTTAACCAAGTAGCTCAAAATCTTGTTGTAGATAAGATCTGTTACCAACTTTGATATTTATAAGTCATTTCTAAATGACTTCTACATATTACTGCACTATTAAAAGCTCTGTACTAATATGGCCATTCTATATACATTTACCTGGAAGAGATTGTGAGGAGTAATGAAAAAATGTAGTATGGATAGCTCTGGTGTTGTTTGTACTTTGATGCTTTCCCAGGAGGGGTTGTGGACAAGGAGTGAATCATGTACACAGGTAACTTCTTGTGAACCTTCTCCCCACCTTACCTTGTAAAATAAAGCCTGTGGTTGGGCAGTGGGAGGGAAGGTGGAGCTGAAAAGTTTGGGGGAGAAGGAGGAGAGGAGAGAAGAGAGGACAGGGAGGAGAAGGAAGGAAGGTGGAGGAAGAGGAAGACAATCCAGATTCTGCATGGCTTTAATTAGCCACAGGTAACTATCAATATCATGAAAGGATAGGATCATTGGGATAACTTGTCTAATCTAGGTGAACAGCTTGTATCATTATCAATTGGCTCTGATATTATTGTGTGGGCATTTTGTGAAATGAGAATTTATTGATATATAAATCTGACTAATTGTAAGCTTCTAGTTTCAATTTTACCAGGTTACTGGGATTTGGGACTGCTGTCTTCAGGGGGTGGATGGATGAAAAGGCAGGCAAACTGGAGAAAAGACGACCGCCTACTGTGGCTAGCTTAGATGCAGTGGCAAGACCGCAGGCAGAGAGTAGTTAGGTATAGTGTAGGATGATGACATTTTAAAATATTTCCCACAACAAAAACGTCCTAAGGAAGGTGTATTCTCAGGTCATGGCAAACACTAGGTAGAAAATCACCAGTGACTTAGAAAGCCAGTCCATCTCCTCGGGACCTGCAGACCACTCAGAAGCATTTCCTACCAAGCCACACATAGTCATCACTGTCTCCTAAGTATGAAAGGGGGCAACAGAAACCAAGGAACAACAAACACACCCATCCAAACTAAAGTAAAATCATATATTAGTACCTAGAATTACCATCTGCACAAAGCCAGATGCCTAAAAACCACTTAAAAGCACAACCAACAACCTTAACAAAGTAGGCTTTAACTATTGCAACATGCAGAAGCATAAAGAAAAGAATATAGAATATCCTTAATGAGTATGGTAGAGGTCCTTTAAGAGGAATTGAATAAATTCCTTAAAGAAATCTATGAAAACAAAAACCATGGAAGGTAACGAATAAAACAGTTTAAGACCTGAAAATGGAAATCAAATCAATAAAGAAATCCCAAAATGAAAAATTTGGGAACTCAGCAAGAACCTCAGAGGCAAACTTCAGAATACAAGATATGAAAGTGAAAAATCTCTGGAATTGAAGACATAATAGAAGAAACTGTAAGACTCCAGGAAGCCTTAGCTTACTGTGGACCCCCCTGAGTGAACCACGTGGAGCTGGAATCAATGCAAAAAGCAGAGGAGTTTACTGTTCCAGTGCACTGGGGTTTTCCCAGACACAAAGGAGAGGTGGTGACCTCTAGCACCAGTTCAGCGAGTTTTTATATAGTTTCCAGGGCCAGAATAGAGCATCAGCAACTAGGCACAATATGATTGGCAGAACAGTGCACCCTTTAAACTGATTAATATTTAGGGAATGAGGTGACAAGGACTTCCCTTGTCTGAGGGTGGGCAACATTCTGTCCTGAGGAATGTGTCCCCACACGCAGGTCGGTTCTGCCTTGTGGTCTGAGAAATGGTAATTAGCCTTTCCCTTCCAGAGGGGCAAGTGTTTCATGACCTTCCCAAAGTTCCTAAGCTGACCTTTTCATTATGGATACTTTGGTCAAAGAAAATGCTAAATCTAAAAATGTCTTGTCACAAATATCCAGGACATCTGAGACACTATGGAAAGACCAAACCTAAAACCGAGAGAAAGGAAAACACACACACAAACATGACAAAAGCAAGGAAAATGTTTTCAAGAAAATATAGAAGAAAAAAATTAACTTAAAGATGGACATAAAGAAACTGAAAGACAAAAATAAGATCATCTCATTAGATGTAGAAAAGGCCTTTGACAAAATCCAACACATCTTCATGATAAAAGTCCTGGAGAGATTAGGGATACAATATTCCTCAACATAATAAAAGGAGGTTATAACAAGTGCGCAGCACGCACCAACCTAAATGGAAACTCAAAGCAATTGCACTAAAATCAGGAATAAGATAAGGTTTTCTACTTTCCCCATACCTATTCAACAGAGTACCTACAGTTTCTACTAGCAACAAGAGAACCGGAGGAGATCGAGGGGGTACCAATTAGAAAAGAAGTCAAAGTATCACTATTTGCAGATGATATGACAGTATACATACGTGACCTCAAAAATTCTACCATTGTACTCCTACAGCTGATAAAACATCTTCAGCAGAATGGCTGGATACAAACTTAACTCACAAAAATCAGTAGCCCTCCTATATAAAATGACAAACTAAAGGATGTCAGAAAAACAACAACCTTCACATAACATAATATATATACATGATATGTACAATATGATAATTATATAATGTAACTGAAATATAATTATTTTCTATTTACATATTTCTATATGATTAATATTATTTATATAATAAAAGTATATATGCATATATATGTATATATGTGAGTATATATTAAAGTATATATAATAATATATGTGTGTGTATATATACATATACATATACATTTACATATACATATACATATACATATACATATACATATACATATACATATACATATACATATACATATACATATACATATACATATACATATACATATACATATACATATACATATACATATACATATACATATACATATATATGGTATATATATAAACATACCACACACCTATGGTCACTTGATCTTTGACAAAGTAGCTAAAACCATCCAGTGGAAAAAAAAGACAGCATTTTAACAGTGCTGGTTCAACTGGTGGTCAGTATGTACAAGAATGCAAATTGATCCAAGCTTATCTCCTTCTACAAAGTTCAAGTCCAAGTGGATCAAGGACCTCCAAATAAAACCAGATACACCGAAACTAATAGAAAAGAAAGTGGGGAAGAGCCTAGAGCACATGGGCACAGGAAAATTTTTTGTGAACAGAACACCAATAGCTTATGCTCTAAGATCAAGAATTGACAAATTGGACCTCATAAAATTACAAAGCTTCTGAAAGGCAAGGGCATTGTCAATAGGATAAAACTGCAACCAACAGATTAAATTGGGAAAAAATCTTTACCAACCCTACATTTGATAGAGGGCTAATATCCAATATATACAAAGAACTCAAGAAGGTAGACTCCAAAGAACCAAATAGCCCTATTAAAAATGGGGTATAGAGCTAAACAATGAATTCTCAACTTAGGAATACCAAATGGCTGAGAAGCACCTAAAGAAATGTTCAAAATCCTAAGTCATCAAGGAAATGCAAATCAAAACAACCATAAGGTTCTACCTCACACCAGTCAGAATGGCTAAGATCAAAAATTCAGGTGACAGCAGATGCCGGCAAGGATGTGAAGAAAGAGGAACACGCCTCCATTTGTTGGTGGGATTGCAAGCTTGTACAACCACTCTGGAAATCAGATTGGTGATTTGTCCTCAGAAAATTGGACAAAGTACTACCTGAGGACCCAGCTATACCACTCCTGGACATCTACCCAGAAGATGCTCCAACATGTAATAAGGACAGATGCTCCACTATGTTCATAGAAGACTTATTTATAATAGCCAGAAGCTGGAAGCAACCCAGATGTCCCTCAACAGAGGAATGGATACAGAAAATGTGGTACATTTACATAATGGAGTACTACACAGCTATTAAAAAACAATGAATTCATGAAATTTTTAGGCAAATGAATGGAACTAGAGAGGTAACCTAACCACAAAAGAACACACATGGTATACACTCACTGATAAGTGGATATTAGCCCCGAAGCTTGGAATACCCAAGATACAATTCACAGACTACATGAAGCTCAAGAAGGAAGACCAAAGTGTGGATACGTCAGTCCTTCTTAGAAGGGGGAACGAAATACCCATGGAAGGAGATAGAGAGACAAAGTGTGAAGCAGAGACTGAAGGAAATTTCATCCAGAGACTGCCCCACCTGGGGATCCATCCCATATACAGTTACCAAACCCAGAGACACTACTGTGTATGCCAAGAAGTGCTTGCTGACAGGAGTCTTATATAACCGTCTCCTGAGAAGTTCTGCCAGTGCCTGATAAATACAGTGGTAGATGCTAGCAGCCAACTATTGGACTGAGTACAGGGTCCCCAGTCAAGGAGTTAGAGAAAGGACTGAAGGATCTGAAGGGGTTTTCAGCCCCATAGGATGAACAACAATGTGAACCAACCAGTACCCCTAGAGCTCCCAGGGACTCAAACCACCAACCTAAGAGTACACATGGAGGGACCCATGGCTCAAGCTGCATATGTAGCAGAGGATGGCCTTGTTGGACATCAATGGGAGGGGAGGCCCTTGGTCCTGTGAAGGATCAATGCCCCAGTGTAGGGGAATGACAGGACAGGAAAGCGGGACTGGGTGTGTTAGTGAGCAGAGGTAGGGGGGATGGGATAGGGGGTCTTTAGAGGGGAAACCAGGAAAGGGGATAACTTTGAAATGTAAATAAAGACTATATCTGATAAAAAAGAAAAAAATATAAATATAAATACAAAGTAACCCATGTATAAATATAAATATACATTTATAAATTATATATGTTAATAATGACTAATATCTAGAATTATGCAATATATAATTAACTTCTATACAATTACTATATAATTAACTTATATATTATTAATATATAATGTACAATCATTTTATCAATTTATATAGAGATATATGTATATATGGATAATATGCACATATAAGTTTATAATATAATTGCATATTATATGTATATATTATACATATACATATTATATGTATGTAAAAATAGATAATATACAATCATATATCATATATAATTGATAGAATATTAATATGGTAATACACAATTATATTATATATAATTAATATATCTGTATATATCGATAATACATATATTTTTATGTATTATTTACATACAAAATAATTTTATGTGTTAAATATTATATAATTCATACATATGTAATATATATATTATATATAATATGTTGCAATAACCAATTAATACCTTCTCAAATCAACCTCAGTGGTGGTGCCACATTCCTCGCTACCTACCTCAGTGCTATGGGCTCCCAAATAAAAGTCACACAAATGCCACTTTATATTTAATTGAACAATTCAGTGGCTGGGCCACTCCCAAACCTCTACATGGCTAACACTCCCCTTCCAATATTCCTGAGTTATTACTTACTAAGATCTATATTCCGTCGTTGTTGCCATGGACACAGCACGGGTGGTGTGTGTGCTGGGCCGGCTCTTCCCGGCTCTTACATGTTGGTGGACTCTCTCTCCTTTACGTCCCAGATGCAGCAGCGACTTCTTTCCAGGCATGGCAACCAACTCCTTTCCTCTCCTCCTTCTTTCCCTTGCCCAGGAAATCTAAAAGTCCCACTTCTGTCTTCTTGTCCAACCATTATTTGATGGCAACTTTATTTACTAATCAAATCCAACTGGGGGCAGGGACCCTCAGCATCTCAAGTGCAGACATGTGGAATCTTGTGCAATTTTGGGAACCCAATTAACATGAGTAGCATTAGACCAAATCCACAACAATCTTGGGATGACACAAATGAAATTAGTCAAAGACTTGAATAATAAAAACTTTAAGATATTGAACAAAATTGGAAAAGATATCAGAAGATGGAAAGCTCTTCCATGTTCATGGCTCACTATGATTAATACTGTACAAATGACAATCCTACCAAAGGCAATCTACCGATTCAGAACAATCCCAATCAAAACTCCTGCACAAGCCTTTACAGAAATTTAAAGGACATTCTTTAGCTTTATATGGAAACACATATACACACACACACATACACACACAAAACAAGATAACTAAGATAATTCTGAAAATAAAAGATAGTATCACCATTCCCAAATTCCAAGTTGTACTACAGAGTTATAGTCATAAAAACCACATAGTATTTGCACAAGAACAGATATGTCAATCAATAGGATTGAATTGAAGATCCAGATATTAATCTACACACCCATGAACTCCTAGGTTTTTGTTGTTTGTTTGGTTGATTTGGTTTGGTTGGGTTAGGTTTGTTTTATTTTGTTTTGTTTTGTTTTTATAAAGAAGGCAGAAATACACACTGGAATAAACATCCTCAACAAATTGTCCTGATCAAAGTTGACAGCTACATATAGAATCCAAATAAATCTATATCACCCTGAACAAAACTCAATTCTGAATGGATCAAAGACTTAAACTCAAACTGGAGACACTGGACCTGGTAGAAAAGAAAATGGAGGATAGCCTTGAACTCACTGGCACAAGAAAACACATCCCAGACAGAACACAGCATAAGCACAATATCAGCAGTTAATAAATGAGATCTCCCTCATAAAACTGAAAAGCTTCTGTAAGAGAAAGGACACTGTCAATCAGAGAAAAGGTTTTTACCAACTATACAAAAGATAGAAGGTTGATATCCAAAATAAATAAAGAATTCAAAAAGCTAGATATCAAGAAAACAAATAATCCAGTTTTTTTAAAAAATGGTATATAGGTCTAACCAGAGAAATGTCAAAAGATGAAACTTAAATGGCTCATAAGCACTTAAATGTTCAGTGTCCTTAGCCATCAAGGAAATGCAAATCAAAGCTATTTTGAGCTTCATCTTATACTTGTCACAATGGCTGAGATCAATAAAATATGTCACAGGTCATGCAGGAGAGGATGTGGAGTAAGGGGAACATTTGTCCATTGTTGATGGGAGCGCAAACCTGTACACCTGCTATGGACATCCATGTGGTAGTTCCTCAAAAGCTGGGAATTGATGTTCTTCAGGAGCCAGCTATACCAGTCTTGGGTATATACCTAAAGGTTGCTTCATCCTACCTCAGAGACAGTTGATCAACCTTGTTCACTGCTGCTCCTTTCATAATACCCAGGAATTGGAAACAACATAGGTGTCTCTCAACAGAAGAGTAGATAAAGAGAATGTAGTACATTTGCACAAACAGTATTATTAGGCCATCTGAAATTTGCTGTGAAGTAGGTGGAACTAGAAAAAAATCATCTTAAGTGAGGTAAACCAGACCCAGGAAGGCAAATGTATATGTTTGCTTATATGTGGATATTAGCTGTGAAACCAATGATAACTGTCTTAATTATGGTTTCATTGTTGTGAACAGACACCATGATCAAGGCAACTCTTACAAGGGCAACATTTAATTGGGGCTGACTTACAGGTTCAGAAGTTCAGTCCATTATCATCAAGGCAGGAACATGGCAGCATCCAGGCAGCCATGGTACAGGAGGAGTTGAGAGTTCTACATCTTCATCTGAAGGATGCTAGCAGAATACTGTTTCCCAGGCAATTAGGATGATGGTCTTAAAGCCCGCACCCACAGTGACACACCTACTCCAACAAGGCCACACCTACTCCAACAGGGTACACTCTCTAATAGTGATGTTACCTGGGCTGAGCATATACAAAGCATCACAATAACCAAGCTATAATCCACAGAACCACAGAGATTAGATATAGAGTAACAGAGTTGGAAGGGAGTAGATAGGCTTCCCTAGCATAAATAAATAAATATAGTTTCCAGTACCAGGATTGGGTTACATCTAATTGAGCTGTTGACCAATGGGATCCCATGGGAATCTCAAACAGTGCAGGCTGTCATCAAGTGTATAGAATGTTCTCTACCAACTGATTACATGGGCCTATTGCAGAAGACAACACCTACACTTGAACACAAAGAATTCCAGATGGTGCCTACATAGAGCATTTGTCCCTGTGTTCTAGCATCTTTGATACAGGAAGGTATTCTGCATGTTACCAAAAGAGAAATATAAATACCAAGCCAGCAACAAACTCTGATCTACAGTAGTGCCCTGCCTTCAAGATATGTTAGGAGCAACCAATCAATAACTGATTTTCTTTAAGGTGCACTTCACAAGATGGAACCAATACCCTATACAGCCTGGGTGGAAAAGAACCTGAGAACAGATAGCCCAGGAACCTAGGGTAAAACTAAATACTACTAATATAAAACAATATCAACAACATAAGTAGTGATAAAACGACTCCTAATGATACTCTACTCTGCTCACAGATCAGTGCTGTTCTCAGTCATCATCATAGAAGCCTCCTCCCACAGCAGTTCGAAAGAAATTCAGAGACCCACAGCCAATCACGAGAGGAAAGAGAAACACAGAAAAAGCTTGGAACACAAAACCCTAAGGAGGCTGTCTTCGTCCTCTCAGGGCTCAGGGAACCCTATGGAAGAGGAGGCAGAAAGGGTGTAAGAGCCAGAGTGTACAGAGGACATTAAGGAAACAACCTAAACCAATGGTTCTCCACCTTCTTAGTGCTGTAACCCTTTAAGACAGTTCCCATGTTGTGCTGATCCCCCTAACCATAAAATTATTTTTATTGCTTCTTCATAACTGTAATTTTGCTACTGTTATGAATTGTAATCTAAATATCTGTATTTTCTGATTGTCTTAGGTAACTCCTGTGAAAGAACTGCTCAACTCCCAAGGGGTCATGACCCACAGGTTGAAAATCACAGTTCTAAATCAACATGATCAAACTTCACAAGAACTCACAGAGACTGAGCCACCATTCATTCAACAAGGGCCTGGGCAGGTCTACCCCAGAAGGGGCCTCTAGGGGTGAAAGAAGTGAGCACATGCCCCCATCCCTAACACAGAAGTGATCTCCAATTGATAGCCATTTATAAGTTGAAAATTTAGCTTCCTTGAGCAGAGTATCACTGTAGAAACAAATTACTATTAAGAGTAGGCTGCATGCCTAGCAGGAGATGACCAACAGAATACAAACCCAATGGCATTTTCAGAGGTTCCTTGTCTCACACTGTAGTGTCAAGGCTTTTCCTTTTTTTTTTTTTTCTAAATTTTATCTTATCATTTTTTTCACTTTATTTTATATTTTTTTTCCTTTTGCTTTTAACCCTGCAAGTTCTTTGTGAATATATTATGGCTTCCGGTTTAGTATTTTTACATGATTCTAGTGTGGTGGGTGGATCTGTTTCTTGTGCCTTCTCTTTGTTTGATGAAAAGGAGCAAACTCTGTGTGTGTCTTTTGTCCAAGGATTCAGGGGAAGCTGGGTGGGGGCTGGAAAGGAAGCATAGTATGGCCAAACTGTGTAAAATAGTTCCCCAAAATGATGGACTTGGAACCTCACAGTCTGTGTACTCTCATTTGCTTATGCCAACATCAGGGTGTGTTCACTTCATATTTTACTTAACTATAACAGTTTCTCCTCTTCCCCCTCCTCTATCCCTTTGTTATCCTCTCCTTCTTTCTTTATGTTGCTCCTTTTCCTGATGACTTTCACAGCTGTACATAGACATTTACATGACTGAAGAGCTTTGTCCACCCTTTAAAACCACAGTCAGAGGAAAGAGCAAACCCCACCCAGACTTCCTTACACTCTTACAATGTTACAAATTCCATAATCTCACTGGTTGGAAAGATTGCCATTTGCCTACAAGAACCCCTGACAAAGTCAACTAATAAAGACTGAGAAAACTTATAGTGAGACAATAATCGTAACTGGTCATTATGATTTTTTTTTAGAGTACTAAATGAGATTAGACACAGTGTCATTTACTTGTCATTTCAGCACCCAGGAAGCTAAGGCAGAAGTATGATTTATAGGCCAATATAGCCTAGGCTGCATAGCTAGATCCTATCTCAAAAATAAAAACAATATTAAATGATGTGTTCTGTTGAAATTCATTTGTAATGCCAAGTAGTTATGCTTTTAGACCAATTCACATTACAATTATATGAAATATTCTGAGAACTTTAGAAGAAATGGGAGAAATCATATATTTTTATAGAATTTGATCATTTTTAGTTGTGTTACTTTGTAAAAATGTATAAACTAATGAGATTTTTCATATTAAATATCTTAACCAACTAGGCCTTAACTTCTCCCAAAGAGCTATTACATCTTCCAGAAATGTAACCAACCTCCTCATTTGTGCCATCAACCAAGGGTTAGTAAGAGCTAACTAAGAATTACTTCCATATACAAACACACTCTACCAAGTACCATTGTATTAATTTCTCATGACCACATCTTAGTCACATGTTAATTATGTTCTATAGCTTCAAAGATGAGTCCTCCTATAAGTGCTAGGTTTACCTTAACAGCTTCTAGATCTGGCTCATGAAATTATTGATGCTTTGAATGTGTTTATTTACATTTATCCACATTTTATCTACCTGTACTGATTTTAAGATATGTCACAATATGCACAATTTCAATCAGTGATAGCTTTAGGCTCTTTCTTTTTATTTGAAATGAGGATGAAATAAGAATCTACTATAGGAAATTGAGCAGTGGGAAGCTTGGCCTTAGCAGAGGTCATCAGGAAGTTCTTTACACTGAATACAGTGGTAACTGGGTCAACGTGACACAAACTAGAGTCATTTGGAGCAGGAAACTTCAATCAAGAAAAGACCCCTATATTTCCTGTCCTGCATTTTGTTGTTTGATGATTGATGTGGGAGGTCTCAGCCCATTGTGGGTTCTATAAGAAAGCAAGCTAAGACATGAAAAGCAAGCCAGTAGGCAGCACTCCTCCATGGCATCTGTGTCAGCCTCTACCTCCAGGTTCCTACCCTGTTTTAGTTCCTGCCCTGAATTCATGCCATGATAGTTTGGACATGAAACTGTGAGTTGAAATAAACCCTTTCCTTTTCTAGTTGTTTTGGGTCATGTTGTAGTATTATAGCAATAGAAACCCTGACTAAGACATTTTTTAACTGAAATGATGGGGTCAGGGTGAAGTTGGCCCTAGACACCATGCACTTCAGAAACAGAGCCCTGAGCCCACCCCCACCCCCCACCCCCCACCAAGCTGTAACTGTCTTTAATGCTCATTGCCTAAAAGAATAACTTTTATGATACCAAAAGGCACCCTGAAGATGATTCGGTCATACTTTACATGCAAGGAGGCTCGAAGGAATCTAAGCAGAGTGAGATTTCTAGTTTAAGCAGCTAAAAGAATGGAGCTGTCATTTTTTGGATTCAGAAAGACACCGGGAGGAATGGGATTCAGAGACTATATATTTATTTTTAAGCATGTTTATTTTAAGATATCAAAATAAATCTTTTAAGTTGACAACTGAGTCTGAGCAGTGATGTTCAATGGGTACTTGAAAGTATATTAAAATATCATAGCCAGCCAGAAAAATAGCTCTGTGGGTAAAAACTCAAGATTGATAGTTTGATTTCAACTTCTGGGATTTAATGATGGTAAGATGTGGTGTTTGTACTGGGGACCAACTGTGGCCCCTAGTCCTCTGTTTCCTCCCTCAGGGTGTCCAGGCATCTCTGCTGCACACCAGGCTAGACAGATGAATTGGACTCTGAATGGGTGGGAAAGGCCTTCCCCAAGGATTTCAGTGTTACAGCTCTTTTAAGATTGTACTCAACAAAAACAGCTCTCTTAGACAACCTTTGGTGAAACAGCTGTTTTGAATACAGTTCATTCAGGGTGGTTGAGGGCTATATATGAACCTTGGAGAGTAGAAAAGAGTTTTCAGGTGAATGAAATCGTTGGCTGGAGTTTAAAGTATGGTGAATGCCTCATCTGCATGGAGAAGCATTCCAAGAATCCTGGGTACTTGGGTACTTGCTTGATGGGTTCTTAGAGGCGGCTGAGCTGTGTGTGTGAGGTGGGGGGGGGGGGGAGGGGGGGGAGACAGGAGTTGAACTTAGAGGTTTGCCCAAGGACTATGTGACATTGTGCAGGTTAAAAGATTGGGGGTTGGGCTCTCCAGATCAGGCATAGAAGAGGAAGGTCTGCAAAGAAAAGAGTCCTCCACTTTGCACCAAGCTCAGAAGAGCTACCCAGACATGGCAGAATGTGACCGTAAGTAGCAATGTGCATCAGAAGGAGAGGAGCATCTCTTCAAGCTGACCTCTTCCTGAGTGCTGTGACATGCACAGACCTGCAAAACCGTGCAAACATGCAGCAAACCATACAGAAATAAGCAAATTAATGCATGTTAAATTTACATATACATTGATACATGCATATAGATCATTACTAAAGAAGATGAGCTGTGCAGCTAGAGAGCTGGTTGGACTTGAGAAGATGGATAAGTCTCACAGGAAGCCATATTTAGGAAGCCAGACCCATCTTCAAGCTGCATCTGCCCCTGACTTCTACATCTGCACTCGGATTTTCTCCTCTAAACCTCTTCCTTTTCTTTCACCTCCTACCACCTTTGACTTTTCAATGGAAATATTACAACTATTCTTTTAAGCAAGGATTTCTTGCCCATTTTGGGTGTCTAAAAGGGCCTGTGGTAATGGCTTTGAGCCAAGGAATTTTTCTAAGAAACAGCACAGCTTCCTTAGCATGGAGCTAGCAACTTGCTCAGACAGTAGAGATAAAAACCCCAGCAAGTCTCGTGATAGAATATCTTCCTTTTCATCCTTTCTCTCCACTCTGTGGATCTAATGTCATCTCAAAGACAGTCTACTGGATGATGTCTGCAAGAAACTGCGACTACTTAATCTTTGCACCTCAGTGTACCCGTGAGAAGACTGAGAGCTTGAACAAGCTTTCATATGCCTCAGCTTTGGCTCTTCACCTCTGTAAAACACAGAACTGGACTAGATCGTTTCCAAGGACTTTTCCAACTCTGCAGTTCTAATAACTACTAAATGAAGTAAATGGCTCAAGAAATTTCCATTTCAATTCGAAGCAAGTGCAGAATGAGGCATTCTTTGTATCAAACTCTAGCTGTGACCATCTAGAAGCTGGACTGATTAGTCTCCAGAAGTGTCTTGGCACTCTTGGCACTCTCAACAGTGGCCTTTCAGCTTTGGCTAGCGCAGAACTACAGCCTTTAGAACAAGCAAGAAAACATTTCTCAGGAGCCTTTTGAATAGTCAAGTTCAATAGTATTTAGGAATTGAAGTTGTTTATTTTTTTAATTTAATTTTATTTTTACTTTATTGTTTACACTCCATATTCCATTTCCACCCCCCATGGACCCTCCATCTGCTCCACATCCCCCCACCCCACCCCGTCTCCACGTGGATGCCCTCACCTACCACCCCACCTGACCTCTAAACTCCCTGGAGCCCCTAGTCTCTTGAGGATTAGGGGCGTCATCTCTGAATGAACACAGACGTGGAAGTCCTCTACTGTGTGTGTCTTGGGGCCTCATATCAGCTGATGTATTCTGTCTGTTTGGTGGTCCAGTGTTTGAGAGATAACGGGGGTCCAGATTAATTGAGACTGCTGGTCCTCCTACAGGATCACCCTTCTCAACTTTTTTCAGTCTTCCCTAATTCAACAACAGGGGTCAGCTGCTTCTGTCCATTGATTGGGTGCAAATATCTGCATCTGACTCTTTCAGCTGCTTGTTGGGTCTTTCAGAGGGAGGTCATGCTAGGTCCCTTTTTCTGAGAGCTCCATAGCCTCAGTAATAGTTTCAGGCCTTGGGACCTCCCCTTGAGCTGGATCCCACTTTGGGCCTGGCACTAGACCTTTTTTTCCTCAGGCTCCTCTCCATTTCCATCCCTGTAATTTTTTTCAGACAGGAACAATTATGTGTCAGAGACATGACTATGGGATGGCAACCCCATCCCTCACTTGATGTCCTGTCTTCCTGCAGGAGGTGGGCTCTATAAGTTCCCTCTCCCTACTGTTTCATCTAAGGTCCCTCCCTTTGAGTTCTGGGAGTGTCTCACCTCCCAGGTCTCTGGTGCATTCTGGGGGTTCCCCCAACCTCCTATTTCCTGAGGTTGCCTGTTTGCATTCTTTCAGTTGGCCCTCAGGCTGCTTCAGTCCTTTTCCCTCACCCAATACCAGATCAGGTTTTCCTCTTCCCCCTATTACCCCCCTCTACCCCATCCACTTTTCCTCCCAGGTCCCTCCCTCCATCCCCACTTGTGATTGCTTTCTTCTCTCTCCCAAGTGGGACCGAGGTGTCCTCACTTGGGCACTTCAGCTTGTTGAGCTTTTTGAGTTCTCTGGACTGAGTACTCTGTCTTTTATTTTATTTATTTATTTATTTATTTATTTGCTAATATCCACTTATTAGTGAGTACATACCATGCATGTCCTTTCTGGTCTGAGTTACCTCACTTAGGATGATATTTTCTAGTTCCATTTGCCTGCAAAACTCAGGATGTCCTCATTCTTAATAGCTGAGTATACACATTTTCTGTATCCATTTTTTCTGTTCTGTGACACATCTAGGTTGTTTCCAGCTTCTGGCTATCACAAATAAGGCTACTATGAACATAGTGGAACATGTGCCCCTGTGGCATGGTGGGGCATCTTTTGGGTATATTCCCAAGAGTGGTATTGCTGGGTCTTCAGGTAGATCTATTTCCAATTTTCTGAGGAACCTCCAGATTGATTTCCAGAGTGGTTGTACCAGTTTGCAATCCCACCAGCAATGGAGGAGCATTCCTCTTTCTCCACATCCTTGCAAACATGTGCTGTCACCTGAGGTTTTGATCTTAGTCATTCTGATTGGTATAAGGTGGAATCTCAAGGTCATTTCTCTGGTCGATAAGGACTTTGAAATTTTCTTTAGGTGCTTCTCAGCCATTCATGATTCCTCAGTTGTGAATTCTCTGTTTAGTTCTATGCCCACATTTTTGATTGGATTGTTTAGTTTTTTGGTGATTAACTTCTTGAGTTCTTTATATATTTTGGATATTAGCCCTCTATTGGATGTGGGGTTAGTGAAGATTTTTCCCCAATTTGTAGGTTGCTGATTTATCTTATCAACTATGTCCTTTGCCTTACAGAAGCTTTCCAGTTTCATCAGGTCCCATTTACCAATTGTTGATCTTAGAGTATGAGCCATTGGAGTTCTGGTTAGGAAATTTCCCCATGTACCAATGAGTTCAAGGCTCTTTCCCACTTTCTCTTCTATTAGATTCAGTGTATCTGGTTTTATGTTGAGGTCCTTGATGCACTTGTAATTGAGCTTTGTACAAGTTGGTAAATATGGGTCTATTTTCATTCTTCTACAGACAGACAGACAATTAGACCAGAACCATTTATTGAAGATGCTTTCTTTTTTCCATTGTATGTTTTTGGCATCTTTGTCAAAGATCAGGTGACGGTAAGTGTGTGGTTTTATTTCTGGGTCTTCAATTCTATTCCATTGATCAACATGTCTGTCTTTGTACCAGTACCATGCAGTTTTATCACTATTGCTCTGTAGTACAGCTTGAGGTGAGGGATGGTGATTTCCCCTGTTGTTCTTTTATTGTTAATAATTGTTTTCACTATTCTGGGATTTTTGCCTTTCCAGATGAATTTTAGTATTGCTCTTTCCATGTCTTTGAAGAATTGTGTTGGGATTTTGATGGGGATTGATTGAATCTATAGATTGCCTTTGGTAGGATGGCCATTTTTACTATGTTAATTCTCCCAATCCATGAGCATGGGAGATCTCTCCATTTTCTAAGATCTTCTTCGATTTCTTTCTTGAGAGACTTGCAGTTCTTGTCATACAGGTCTTTCACTTGTTTGGTAAGAGTTATCCCAAGATACTGTATACTATGTGTGGCTACTGTGAAGGGAATTGTTTTCCCTAATTTCTTTCTAAGCCTGTTTATCCTTTGTATAAAGGAAGGCTACTGATTTTTTTGAGTTAATTTTATATCTGGCCACTTTGCTGAAGTTGTTTATCAGCTGGAGAAGTTCTCTGGTAGAAGCTTTGGGGTCACTTATGTATACTATCATATCATCTGCAAATAGTAATACCTTTATTTCTTCTTTACCAAGTTGTTCCCCCTTGATCTCTTTTTGTTGTCTTATTGTTCTAGCTAACACTTTAAGTACTATATTGAATAGCTATGGGGAGAGTGGGCATCCTTATCTTTTTCCCGATTTCAGTGGGATTGCTACAAGTATGTTTCCATCTAATTTGATATTGACTGTTCTTTATTTATAATAACTATTACATGCTAGTTCATGGTTTTAACTGTGACATTTTCTTATATGCATACATCATGCCAACCCAGCTACCTTCTCTCCTCCTTCGTTTCCTACTCCTGGCCCATTATGCGTCCCTAAATATTCTATCTCCTGCTTTTAAGTTATCTACATTTTCAATATAGTTTTTCTGCGTCTTACTTCACTTAACAATATAACCTCCAGTTCCACCCATTCTCCTGCATGTCACATGAGTTTGTTCTCATTTATATTTAGTTAAAACTCCACTGTATGATTATATCATGTTTTCTTTATCAGTTTATCAGTTAATGGGCACCTAGGTCAGTTCCAGAGTTTGATTATGTTTCCATGTTCATTTGAACCAAGTGCAGAATGAGGCATCATTTGTACCATACTCTAGCTATGACCATCGATGAGCTGGACACATTAGTGACCTGAAGTGTCTTGGCACTCTTGGCACCTGCATGGAGGTCATCTAGTTAAGGTAAGGTAAGTTAGACACAGACAAGCACTTCATGTTTTCTCTCATCTGTGTAAACTATATTGAAATTTTCAAACAGTGTTAACAATACACATAGGTATGTAGGTATTTCTGTTGATGCTGACTTTGTTCACTGAGTATATAATGAGGAGTGATATAAATGTATTATATATGGCAGTTCTACTTTTAGCTTCTTGAGTAGCCTCTATAATGCATTCCAGAGGAGCTGTGCTAATTTATGTCCTACCAAGAATGTATATGGGTCCTTTGTCTGCCAGGGAGTCTTCTGTAGTTTTTGTTAAAATATTTTTAAGTGCCATGACACAGCAAAGCACAGTAGAACATCAGTACTGTGAATTATTACTTAGGATTATAATGCTGAATTTCCATCTGATTCATAGAATAACTTCTGGATTCTTATTATGAAGAGCAAGCAAGGATGCCAAGATGCCTTGATCCCACAAAGTTGCTTATTTTTTTGAAAATTTAACATTCTATAAATATCAATCACTGAACCAACTTTTAAAAATAAACTAATTTATTCCAGCAGTGAGTGGAAATCATTTTTATTAATATTAAAATGACTCTTCTCCCATGATAATAGCTGTTAATATAATATACTAAGAATAACCTCATGTTTACTTGTACATGGGAATTTCTGAGAACTGTCAGAGTCACTGGGAAGGACCAGAAATACCCAGGAATAGAGGGAGAAGAAACCATTTTGAAAAGCTTGGTTCTCTCATGTAGAGTTAATTTTCAGATCCATATAATCCAATGAAACTAGACAACTTAGGGAGAGAGAATAGACTCAAAATTCTATCTTAGATGTTCTGCTTCATGTTCGAAGAGAATCAATTTTCTGTACAATTCTTTCCAAACCCTTGGTACGCACCTCTTATACACACAAACAGAAAATTGGGCAAAGTAAGACTGCATCAGACAATGCTTTCTTATAAAATGTAATCACTGATGTTTTCTGCTTTGTGTTTCTGAATTCATGGAGGGAAAAGAAAACACCTTGTTATGTTTCTTTATAAATAAATTTACAAGCTAAGTTCTCAACAAGAAATGGGGATTTACACCAAATGAGAAACCCTCTTTGACCACAGGGCTAGCTAATGCTCCTGTCAGATTCTGAATTTTCATTCAATACACAGGTTGTCTTTTTATTAAAAATCTGTGTGTAGGTTATATTTGTGTAGGAAGGTATACACTTGATTGTGAAAATCAAAGGAGAAGTAGCAGATGGTTTTGCTTCAACCCAAGAGACCTCTTACTGAGCCAGCTCAGAGCAAAAGCCTCCTTCATCTTGCATGGAGATATGATATTTAGAATTCCTCACTCTTTTCATTAGCAAGCATGAGAGAATGAGAGCTGGATTTTGTACAGATTACATCCAATCATCAAGACCCTAGCCTCTGTCCATTTATTTGTGCTGGATACAATGATGGCCAGACACACACATAATCCAAAAAGGAACGATACCTGTTCCTCATGAGGAATACTGACTGCTTTATGCTCTTTCATGCTAACAAGCTAGGACCTTGCTTTCATACCTTAAGAGAAATAGAGGAATGCCTTCATTTTAAGAAGACTTGCCATTTAAATTAAAATTTAAGATATTTGGACAACTTCAAATTTTCAGATTGCAAAAATAGTTTTTGTATTACAGAGGAGATCACTTGAATGATATATTTGCAATAAAAAATTTCTGTGTCAGCCTTAGGGGAAAAATGATCTCACTTATCGAGTTCTTTATCAAAGACAAGCCTATGTAGAAAAGAGAAGTAAACCAGAAGATATGTGCCTCTCCTTTGCCCCCTTGCTTTGTAGGACACTATTTTCACTCAAATCACCATGAAACAAATGATGGTGTGTGCTGATCTTAGTCTACCATGTAATGACCATGGTTTCATATAACAGACTTGAAGAATCACAATTTTCCCCACACACAAAAAAAAGAGCTGATAGATGCCTGACTTCATTCTAAGACCAGCTAACTTTATTAATAATTAAGAGTGGTGTGGAGAATACATAAACAGCTGAAAAAATGATGTCTTCTACAGAAATGCTATCTAGTTGTGTATGAATCTTTCAGCAAATGTTTATAACTAGGTGACAATGGCAGATACCATTAAGGCTTCTGATGTCTTCAGGATGCTCACGGAATCCAACCCTACCTCCCCAACCACATTCCTCCACACCTCTATATGCTTTTTGTCTGGCCACTCCTGCTGTCAGGATTCCCTTACATCTGTATGTACGGTGACACAAAAGTACCAGGATTCATATCACTTCAAGTATAGCACTAACATAGATCAATGGTGGCAGGATAATTGTCCAATTCCCATACCCCTAATCAGGACAGTCTGAAGTATGGTCTGTCCTATTTCTTGCAGGGGGCACACAGGTGTTAAGCTAATTACCCTCGTTGAAACTCATTTAATACCAAACTTCTGTTGCCTTCCTTTTCATTTTTCTCACATGTCCCATACCCTTACCTGCTTTTCCAAATAGATCACTTCTACATAGCTCTTTCATAAATGTTCCTCTTCCAAACAATGCAAAGACAGAGGGTAATAGCTATGTGCTCATAAGAAGTATCCCCTCTAGTTAGGATCCTGAATGAAGGCTAACTATGTGCTCGCTGATCAGATGCTAATAGTAATGAATCTCACTCGTAAAGTTAGTGGGCTGATAATAAACATTACTGTGCCAGAATATGATACTCAAAAAGAAAGATCTTTATCTGTGGACCAGACTAAATATTTGGTCATGAAAGATCCACTCTGACCTCCCCATTGACTACTAGGATATAGTCTCAGCTTGACTCAAATTAAAACGTGCAGAAATACATAAGCTGAGGTTTTTGTGCTTCCTACCTTTAACTCATATATTAAAAATTAGCAATGAAGGTGTTAATATTTGGAAGTAAATATTTTGTAAAAATTGAATGAATAACAATAGTAAGACCAAAAGAGTGTGGGTCAGGAAGGATCATGAGGGTATTAAATAGAAGGTGGGAGAAAGGATGTACACTGGATATGGAGATTGCATTGATAAGGGTGCTCTTTCATGACCTGGGATTCTAATATCCTGGCAAAAGCACCTGAATCCCATCCTAGTATAGTAATAAGTCGTTCATAAAGCCTGAAAAGAAGATGATGATGGTGATGATGATGACGACGACGACGATGATGACATGTCACCTTAACTCAGAATTACAGTTGATAGGCTTACCAGTTTGTAGAACATATTTACCCATCCATTGACCTGCAGTATAAAGACCATTAAGAGAGAAGAGAGTCAGTTTCCCAACACTAGTTCCCACTTTCCAACTTAGCTAAGATTGAAAATCAAAACCAGCAACCTATTTAGGTGGAATAAAAGGTACTAATATCATTCCAAAGATTGAATAGATGCTGGAAAGGTACTTTCCAGCACATTCCTTCTCAAACTACCAGTCTGGTACCCACAAAGAGCAAGTATATTATGCTATATGACAGGCACCAATAAAAATTTAACAAAATTTCAGTGACCAAAATATATTTACAGCAGCAGATTATCATCGCCTCTAGTAGTTGGCATGCAACTATGCATCTGGCTAATGCATTATTTCCAACACTCATCTATAAGAAATGTTAGAAGCAATTTTTATTCACTTGGAATAAACAACAGTATACAACCATGATCACATCCCAAAACTATATTAACTTTCATGCCCACTAATGGATTGCAGTGCACTTAGACAGAACTTAAAAATTCACCTGTAATTTAAGAAAGAAGTAGCCTATGGTAAATACACACACACACACACACACACACACACACACACACAGGCTCCTGAGCAGTGGGAAATAGATTGACTGCTTGATCGTGGACTACAAAAAAGGTCAGAGTGCAGAGTGACAGAAAACTCATGTGAGTGTATACATAGAATAGAATCAATAGAACATTTGATGCAGAGATTCGTCGTGAACTCAGGATCATGGATTTCTTCCTCAAGAAGCTGAACTAGATACAGGGGCTGCAAAAGTGTGGACAAAGAGGAAATCAATGAGTCCTGGATATGTTGCCTTCTTTTCGGGAGTATAACCAGCCTTTCCATGGTTCGTCATAAAAATTTTCATTATACCAGGTTCCTTTCACCATACAGGAAGATCATTAGAAAGATTTGACCAGAGTGGGCTACTGAGATGGCTCAGAGAATGCAAGTGTTTGCTGCCAAGCATGGTGGATGACCTGTCTTTCATCCCCAGAACCCACCTGGTAGAAGGAGAGAACGGACTGCAGAAAGATGGTCTCTGCCTCCAAACATGCTTCATGGCACATGTGTACACACATAAAAAGTAAATAAAAGAAGTAAGTAAACATACCAAAAAATTTCTCTGGACTGAGGGTCAGTCTGTGTTGTGTTGTTGCATTAAGGAGTGAAAGAAACAACCCAAAGCTTAAAAGAAAGAAGAGTTTATTTTGGTTCTTGTTTTCAGAAGTCTTGGTACAGGTTCAGCTATACCCATTGCTTTGGGCTGAACCAAGACAGAATATCACAGAGAAGGACCTACTAGAACAGTGCTGCTCACTCTATGGTAATAGGGCAGATCAGAAGCAGGGACTCACAGCAAATAAAGCCTTCCCTTCACACTCCCAGTAACTTAGCTCCTCCAGCCAGGCCCCACCTCTTCACAATGACATCATAGGATAAATCTATCAGGGATTAATGCATTGATAAGGAGACTGGATGAATATAATCTTGGTTTAACAGAATCTACATTTAAGAAAGTCACTTTTCCAAAATGTCTCCCAACAAAAAGAAGCATCAGATATAAAGGGCATAAAAGAAAGTGACAGCCCGGCATGGTGGTGCACTCCTTTAATCCCAGCACCTGGGAGGCAGAAGCAGGCGAATTTCTGAGTTCGAGGCCAGCCTGGTCTTCAGAGTGAGTTCCAGGACAGCCAGGGCTACACAGAGAAACCCTGTCTCGAAAAACAAAACAAAAAACAAACAAACAAAAAAGAAAGTGACTATAAAATAGTGGTTGTAGTCACAGGATAGTTAATGGTTCCAAAGAGAAAACTTCAACCAACAGTTTAAATATTTAATTTTCATGGTTTTTCTTCCTTTTTCCCCTATTTGCTGGCTTGTTAAATTTTGTGAGTTAACACTTAATAAGAATAGATTAATAAATAACTGTGAAGTAATACAAAGCAGAAAAGTCCACTGTTTCTGTCTTTGAACACTAACCTCTGGCTTCCTCCCAGAGTCTTTCAAAAGTGTCACCAATTTAAAGGATGAGCTGATAAACATCACAACGAATGGATGCTTCTCACAGAAAGTCCAAATGTCAGCCTGACCCTCACGGAATGCCAACAGCAGAGATTACATTCCTACCTATGCATTGTGTCAGAGCCCATTGGTGTCCTAGGTGAGTACTGCCCCACAAGGAATTGATAATCCAATAGGAGCGAAGGAGGAAAAGCCAGCTAACAGCCAGGATGAATAGCAGACCATATGCTGGGCTGTGTAAGACACAGGACTATTGCCCTGTCCACACTCTTTTGATTTGTTTGGCAAGCCTTTCTCCTAAGCTTTCGGAACTTGAATGTCATTTTAATTGGTTTTCTCTTCTTCTTGACATCAAGCAAAGTTCAAGAGCCTAATAAAATGTCAGTGAGTCTGATGAGAAGTAGAGTGGAAGATGGAACAGTCAGTGACAGTGACTTTGTTAAAAGCAACAGGATTGCTTAAAATATTACCTCATACCTAGGAATGCTGTTTAAGCTAATTAGTATGTAAGGATAGCAAATTTCTCAAGCTGCTATTATCTCATCCTCTAGGTGACTATTTAGAAAGTAACTAATCCAAGCATCAGCTTACAAGGGTAGAAGGGACTGTACATTGCTTTAGGAAAACAATGTATACTTTTTTTCAATCTATATTTTGATAAATATTAAATACCAATGAGTATGTAAAATTTAATTCCTGGAAATTACCTCAGCATGTATACATTTCCATAAGCATCAATAATCTAAAATTGTTTATACTGGTGATCCTCAATCAAGTCTCAATTGTATCTCATTTAATTATTAAATCATAAACTCACCCACAGTCTTTATATTCTGTTTTTTCCCATGACCATTCAGCGTCCATAATAAACAGTGCCTTTATGCAAAGTGCTAGCTAATTGCATAAATCTGTACAAACTTGAACTAGAATATAGCAAACTTGTCTTCCTAAGACTAGGATACAATTCCATTTCTCCTAGGAAGAAAAATCATAATAAACATACCCAAAGAAGAAAGAATATGTGTATAGTAATTAGTCATAGTAATTAGCTGTGATCAGCTTGACCACTAACAGTGACGTGGACATTCCCCCATAAACTTAAATGATAATCTGTATAGAAGCTTCTCAAATCACCATATCCCTGTTATTAGGACCTTTGAGTTTAGGGCCCCACACAAGAGGCATCTCTTTGACCTTTCTCCTGAGCTAGTCCTAACTCTCAGATCCTTGTCAGAAGGTTGAATTTAACATAGAACATATTTAACATAGAGGTGTTTGAGGCATCTCTTTTTGTTGATAGCATGGACTTTGGATATCATCTAATCATGATAGTTCCCAGTTTAATTAGATGGAGAGCCACCTGCTGAAGTGGGATGGGTTACATTTCAAAAGAAAAATGTAAAAAAGGAAAGACAAAGAAATTTATATTTCTATTTCCTGTTCTATTTTTCCTACATTGTGTTACCTGTAAAAACAGTCTTTCATGTCTCTGGTCTTCTAATTCTTCCTTCATGTGACCTTTCTGCTTTCCCCTCTTTTTAATACATAATACTTTATGCTAGATAAATGTCTGCTAAGATACTGAGCATAATCTTACGATAATATCTCTATCTACTATTGTCTTCTGTGAGGGCCCTATGACAACACTGTATACATGTTCTATGTACGTTAATTTATAATCTTTTCTACCAGGAAGAGTTACTGTGAGCCCAGGTTTCTCAAAACAAACAAACAAACAAACAAACAAACAAAATAAAACCAAAATAACAAAAAACCAACCTGACTGTCCCAGCTCACAATGCTGCTGTTTGTTCAAGGCAGTGTGTACTGAACTCAAGCGGCTCTGAGTACTGCTCTGAAGGAAGATGATGGTGTGGAAACAGGAGGAAGAAATGATCCCGTTGAATTACTTTACTCCAGAGATCTAACAAATTCCAATCCAAGGCTATCAGAGAAAGAAACACTAGGTAAATTGCTCATAAGCTAATCAATTGGTTAGTTAATGATGGGAATTCGATGATTTGGATCCTGTGCTAATTCCATTAAAGCCAAGGTCAGAATGTATATAGAACCCACAGAGCCACAGTCTGCTATCTGGAAGTTCTCAGTGCCCAGCTTAAAATCCTGGAGAATGAGGTTTACAAGACCCTAGTCTCCAAAGTGCTGCTGGTGTCATTGAGGGACAGTACTCACTGAAGTGCTAACAGCAAGTAAACACCGACATGCTCAATGCCAACCAGACAGCATTTTAGGAAGATGAGATGCAGGTCAGTTTCTAAATTAAAATGTTCAATTTCAGTTTTTAAAATTCTTTAGTACAATATGTAGTAAATATTCTACCTGATGCCATCACAGAGCCAGGAAGTCTGGTGTTTCCCACATCATACAACTAGAAGAAATTATTACAAAGAATTTTAGTTTTACATTATCCTCTCTTCTTTTCTCTTCTTTTCTCTTCTTTTCTCTTCTTTTCTCTTCTTTTCTCTTCTTTTCTCTTCTTTTCTCTTCTTTTCTCTTCTCTTCTCTTCTCTTCTCTTCTCTTCTCTTCTCTTCTCTTCTCTTCTCTTCTCTTCTCTTCTTGCCTCTCTTTTATTTCTCTGCTATCCCTTTTCTCTTCTCCTCTTCCCGTCAGTCCTGTTTCTACCCTTACCTTTTGTATCTTCTCTCACTCTTCCTGTCTCTGTCTCTCTGTCTGTCTCTATCTGTCTCTGTCTGTCTGTCTGTCTCTCTCTCTCTCTCTCTCTTTCTATCTCTCTCTCCTTTTCCTCGTCTCTCTCCCCAGCCTCCCACCCTTGCCATAAAAAAAATACAAGGATAACAATGTAAATGTAAGGGACTTGTTTTTATTCTCTGGGTTGGTAATTCTTTCCTGCATCTCTTCCCAGAATTGGCATGGGTTGCATAATAGTTTCATTAACAGTGCCCTTATTAGATTTTAGGGGTGCCCCACCCAAAATGTGTAACTAGAGTCTGTGTATCTAAACCAATCTACACAAAGAACTCTGAAAATTATGAAATTTTTAATGCAATTAATCAATATTTGAAAATGGCAAGTCATTTATTAGGGCACAATTAAACTATGATGCAAGAACATAATTTGTAAATTAGGAACAACATGGGTTGATTCATTACTTTAAAACTTAAATTGTGTTGTTTATCTGCTTTCCACAACACTGGCATTTTGTAAACTTGGCACTGGGATTTAAACAATTTCACATCCTCTTTCTATATATGTCCATTATGTGACTCACAGTTCTATTAATAAATATAACTGCTTTCATGTCTGCTAAACAACTTCCTCTTCTTCATGTCATAGAGTAGACATATATTAAACTATGGCCCCATTATCCATTAGTGTAGTTGATTTTATTAATTGCATTTAAGTCCAGCAGCTAGCCTTTGTTTGGTGAATGAAGCTCCATCCATACAGATTCTCTTGTATTATATTATTCTTTGATACTTTTTATTTAGCTATAAACTACACACCTCAAGCCACAAAGGGCTGGGATATTTCAGTTTGTAAATCCCAGAGTCTGGAAGACAGTCTGACAGAGAGTCCAAGAAAAGACAAAGGCTAAAGGCAATGAACAGAAACTTCAAAGAGGATATAAAATTTTTCAACAGAAATGGGAAACTCTATGAACTTAACATCATCAGGGAAGCACAATGGCAATGCTCACTCACCCATGTGATGTGGAAACTCACAAACTAGGGTGTCTGTCTTCTCCTGGAACAAGCACAAATCAGAAAATACTTTGACCATCATTCATTGCACCTATGAAGTGGAACTTCGAAACATTATCCTATGACCTATATTCCAGGTGTATGTCTTGCTAAAATGGAGGAAGATGGTTACTGAAAGACACGTACAGCAGTGTTCATATCAACAGTTGGCAAAACCCCCCAAACTGAGAACCATTGGAACATTTGTGGGTAGGAGAAGGGACAATGTAGTTTATGCATATAATGACATACTATTCAGTACAGAAAATAAATCAACTCTAACCAAGCACAGCATGGATAATCTTACCACCAATTCTAAACTTATAACATGCCTCTGATCATAGAAACTAATCTACTCTGTTAAAAGTCACCATGCTATGGATAGGAACATAAAGATTTTGAAGGCAGTACAACACTGCATCAATCAAGTTCTGTAAAAGCAGTGAGTTACGACTTGAGCCTATAATCTTGTCAGGCATGGGTTGTCAACCAGACATACAATATTAAGACATGGGTTCCTTCCAATGGAGCAGGTCTCAGATATACTCAGATACTGGTTACTCCAAAAACAGTTAAGCCACTATTTTATGGGTGGGCACATCTTGGCCAGCAAGTGTTTTTTGTTTTTGCCTGTCAGCTTGTTTATTTGTGAGGTTATCAACTGGGTAAAACCATTTATGCCTTTTTTTCCCTAATAAACCACATAACACTTTCCAGTGCTTTAAAAGTTCCACACCTTGGTGGAAATGTCCAGCTCAGCTCCAACTCTCTGTATTGCTTCCACGGTGTGTGTTGTGTTGGGCAAGACTGTCTTCTCCTCTACTGCCACTGTGACAAACTCCTGTGGCAGTATCCCACACTTGGAACTGGGAGTTTTGTTTAGTAACATTCTATTTGGGGAAGCAGTACTACCTAGTCATGTAGGGTAAATCCCTTCCAATCGCTCATATTTTTTATTTAGGTTTTAAGTATGTCTCTCCATATTTTTTCATATACAGTTATTTTTTATTAATCATTCTGCACCTTACTCCTTCTTCTTCTCAACCCCCTTTCCCAAGCCCTTCTGCCCGCAGCATCTTCCCCCCTTTTCTTTTGTCTATGTTCTCTTATCCCCCTCTAAAGCAACTTTCTGCATGTCCTTCTAGTGCCCTGACTTTCATGGGTACTCCCTTGTGGGTCAAGTTGGTTACATGCCTTGGGAAACTCTGGGGTCCCAATGCCTGGATTCTGGTTGCAGAAGGATAGTCTAATGGATGTGTTACTGACACACATATCTGGAGGAAGGCATAATAACACAAGATGGAAGATATGTTTGGGCGTCTGGGACTCTGAGAGTCTGTCACTTGAATGCCATTGTGTGTAAAGATTTTTTTTTTTTTGTCTTTTGATTTTGTTTTTGTTTTGTTTTGTTTTGTAACTTTGTTTTCTGTTTTGTTTTGTTTGTTCCCTAACTATGTTGAGGCCATTCCAGTGAATCTGATCTGACATGTAGCACCCAGAAGAGAGGGGGAAGGAATGAATCTTTTCTTCTGTATTCTCTCTCCCTCCCCATATTCAACAGAAGAAAGTCATTTTACCTAAAGACCTTCAGGGCAAGTGTCAGACCATCCTCCCCAGTGGCTGGATGCCTCCCCTCTAGGGCTTTTCATCTTCATCAACATTTTCCCTTACCTCTGATCCCTTAGTGCGTGGACACTGTGGTCCTGTTAAGCATTCTGAATGAGGAAACTAAGGAATGGATTTTCTTCATGCTCACAGCATTTCTCTTTCACTCTGACAACTGTCCTTCATTCTGCTTTTTTTTCTCACTAGCCAAAGAGTCCAGGTGGATGAGTGAAACTGATAGTGAAAAGACTGTAATGTAAGCTTGTGATTGTAGTCTAAAAGAAGACATATGTAAACAGTGGACTTGCATTTAACATGATCAAAAGATAATTTACCACTCACATATTTCTATAACAAAGGTCAGGTTTGAATTTCTTGTCATCACCAATGAATCACAGAAACTACCTTTGACCAATAAATATTCCCCAGTGGCCTAATAGATGAGATACTGTGGTTAGTGATTCCATACCTATCATTAAAGGCTTGGGAACTGCAGAACTCAGGTGTGCATCCTGTTCCAGTTCAAGAAGGTTCCTAAAGTCTATGACACTATACATTCTAACAACACAGATACATTTTCCTTGTGGTGAGGCCAACTGCTCAATGAGATACGGCACTGTTGACAAAAAAGAACATAGAACAATGGGCTGTGGACATTGAAAAGGGAAACATAAGTACTTCTTCCCTTCAGTGTTCTACTCTTTATCAGAAAGTCAAATACTACATATGGGACCATGATTCTGCAATACATATTTTAGTCAAATCGTTTATGTAGATAGGGTTCTTGAGTAAATATTTTCCTGGGGTCCTGGGGTTTCTAGAATAGCCGTAACTACCAATGTATGATCTCTTCAGGGCACATACTACAGTTTACTGACATGGTTCATCTGCCTGCCCCCCAACTCTATGCAACAGATTCTGAATGTCCAAAGGCAAAAGCAATTCTGCTTCTTCAGTACCAACGCAATGTCTAGGGCATAAGGAGGGCTGAACACAAGGCTCATGTTTCCCTGAAAAATGAGTATGTCTGAAGTTTTTTAGAAATGATAGATGTTGATCCTCAGCCACTTGGATTAAGCCACTATTCTTATATCACCTGACCCCCTTGCAAAGGGCAGGTTTGCCAGCCAGGGTACACTTTGACCCTTATCCAGACATGGGCCACCACCAAGTACGGTTAAGTGGAGAAGATAGTCATGTCCTCTTGTTGACATTACAAACACGTCCATTCACCTAAAGCCAACAATCTGTACAATGAAGTCCCAGACATTACAAAGGAAAAGACAGACCGTGACCCAGGAAGAAAGAAGAGATGAAAAGGACACTCCACAGTTTGTCAACATGTGAATAATGGCCCCTTCGTTTCTGACAGAACAAAGTACTTCCAAGGACTCTTGTCAGAAGTAAAATGGCTGGCTCAGGTAAGGTACACAAGAAGTTCATTGACTCTTTGTGTTGGAAATGGCCCCCTGGCTTCCCTGTGCATTGTCAGAAGAAAGGATTTTAACACTTCCTCTTCTATAAAATCCACTCTATTCAATGCATCAGACTCTAAACAGGCAAAAATTCCAACAGGAAGCCCACAGTCACACTGAGAAGCAAGAAGAATGAGTTACTCAGGCAACTGAAGAAGAGGAAATATATGGGAGCTTGTTGGCCTTTTGTCCTTGGTGACTGTCCATATGTTTATTTTTTCTGAGTTGATGTTCATGGCAAATTTGATTTAGCGATTTTATGTACTCTTACCCACTAAAGTGATACATATTTTAAATCAACTGTCAGTAACCTTCAAAGAGTGAAGCACATAAATGGAAAGGATTTAATGAAATGCTACAATATGTATATTGCTGCCCCAAAACAATGCCATTTCACAAGGCTTTTTTTCCCCCTTTCTTTGGAATACAGAATAAGGAATTACCTTCAATAATCACTTTATGTGTTTACCCGTTAAGTGCTTCTGACCGAGAAGATATAAAACAAGACTTGGCACCAGGAAAGGGGTCTCCCCTGCTGACTTTTAAATAAACATTTTATGTTTTAAAAAGCCAAGATAGAAATGTGCCTGAGAATAGAAACTGCCCTCATTTTGATTGATGCAGAAAGGCTTCCTGAATTCACTATAGGGTCAACTGGGATAAAACACACACCCATCCGCTCTCTGCTCTCTTCTTTGCAGAATAATTGCCTGTAGCAAAGTTATTCTGACTGAATTCCAGGGAGTCTGTTAACCTCACCACGCCACCTTACACCACCTTGGGTCCAAAGGAGCTCAAGCAAAGATTCAGTCCATCCTTAGTGTGCCAAGCTTAACTGTGTACCCACCCCCACATCCCACATGCTCTTTCCAATTGCAACCAGAACCCTGCCTCTTGGTGTTTACAGATCAAATTAATATCTTGTTCATAAAGATATTTTTAGTCTTAAATACAAAATTTGGAAACAACTCCAGTTTGACTGGAGAATTACTCACTTATTTTTGAAAGCCATGTACAAAAAACTCAGTTCACTCGGGGGAATCCAGGAAGAGAGAATAAGAGGAAAGAGAAAACAGGGTGAACAGAACATGGTAGGCATACCAGGCTACATGGAACAAGACTCTGCAGCAGGAAGGAGGTCACTTGAAGTTGAAGGTACAAAGACTCACATATCAGAAAACCAAATAATAACATAAGAACTAAGAAAGCAGCTGGTAAATCAGTAGTAGAGGTAATATGAACACAATAAGTCACTGTTTAGTCTATACCATCATTCACTGAACTCACAAACTGATGCTAGCTGTATTTTGAGTATATGATGTTAAATGCTAGGCTAAAAAGAAAAAGAGTAATTCTTCAGAAGACAGTGGGAAACATCTAGAGATGTTAAATAAGATTACTGAAGGTGAGGTGAGGTTGGAAGGATAGCTGCTATGGGTGGAAAGGTCTGGAATCACTTGGCTATTTTGATAAATAAAAAGGAATAACCCTTAGGTTTCAGAATAAGATATGGTAGACTTTGATAATAAAAGAGCATTTGTGGCAGTGTGGAGAATCCATTAGACAAATTAGAGCTAAAAACATCAATTAAGAAGCCATGACTAATAGGAGAGAAATGTTTTTTTTAACTTTTCCCTCTCAGTGATAACAGATAATACCAAAGTCCCAAGGATTATTGCTGACAGCTATTTAAGTCACAATGCTATTTTGGGACTACATTCCAATCTGTATGAAAAGTGATCATTTTGAACCTCAGTAAGCTTCCTGTGATTTATTCTAGACCATAATAACCCAATAGATAATAACTAATAGTTGTCTTCTTTATACAGTGGTGAGTATCCCTACCTGTCTAGAGAGAGACCAGGGTTCAATTACCTGAAGGGGAAACATGACAATAACTAATAATGACAAATTGAGTGGTTTTTATTACTATAATTGTTTTTAAAATCAGAAGGAATCTGACCTCCCCACAAATCATTTTCATTTGATATTTTCATCTGTGATAAGCTCACCATAAAAACATTAGCTTACCTGTTTCTAAGGCTGTTGGATCTGGACTGAGTCACAGCATTCCAGGGTACCCAGCTACAATTACGATTTCCCGGTGACTATGACAATCACATAAACCAGTTCCTCTAGCCAGTCTTCTCTCATCTATTCATCTATCTATCTATTATTTATCTGCCTATTATCTACATGTCTCCTATTGACCCTATCTCTTTGGAGGCCCTTAACTTAATATCATAGGAACACTAAAATAGCCATTTTGTTTAATGTTCAGAGGACCTTCTGAACTCTACATGTTTCCACTGGTGTCCCTCTTCCCATCGCTAGATTTGCTCAATCCAAGGAACCAGTTAACCCATACATTCTTGGGTGTGTATAAAGCTGAGTTTATTTGCAAATCCCCTCCCCTTTCTGGGAGGTAAAGAAGAGGAAATGAAAAGATTATTTTCTGCTTGGAAGGTCATGTAAGAAGAACTTACTGGTTTCACACAGAGGTACCCCATTCATAATCACCACACCTAACAATGAGCTGGCTGTTCCAGGCTGCTTTAAATTCAGATGAGGAGATTGACTCGCATCTCCAAAGCATTCCTCAGCCCCAGTCTCCTTTAAAAAAAATTGTTTTCAAAGCCTTTCCTTATGTTTCTCTAGCAAGCAGGTATGCAAAACAAACAATGTGAATCATCCTCATACAGGATACATGCTCAGTGCAGAGAATTGTATCAATAAAGCTACAGAATTAATTATGAATAGTTCTAACACAAGATGCACAAGTAGTGATTATACTATGCTACCCCACAAGGTTTCAAAGTCACACACATCATGAGAATTGGACTCTCAATCCCCGGGTGCTTTCCAACTTAAAATACAAGCACTTCACAAGAGTCCACACCCTACCCTTGTGTCATATGTATCTATCTACTATGTCATCTCTGACTACTCACGCAAGACACAGCATAATAAATGGGAGAAATTTGATGAAAATTGAGCATAATTGATACACAATTTCTTAATGAGTTTAAATGAAGAGAAAACTTCCTGATCAATCTCTTCTTTTGAAATAGGCAGTAAGAGAATTATATCTCTAATACATTCCAAATGAGGCATGTTATTACAGCTGGATTCTTGCAAGAGGCCACTTCGTATGTACCCATGCAGAGCTGAAAGAGCAAGGAGTCTCTAGCTTCCTAAGAAGTGCATGGAGGTCACATGTCTTCTTGTTTGTTACACAAGTTCTGGATTGTTTAACTTTCAGTGTCCTCTACAATTAATAGGTGATATCTTGGAACAATGCATTTTATGGTTATGTTCTGTGGTAACTTAAAGGGGATAAAATGACTGAGATATCTAGAAAACAGAAATCATAACTGCAGGTTTAACTTTTTGTGTCCTGGAACATACAAGCATGGTCATAAAACCCAATATCATGTCAAAGCCCTTACCTGGCAACAAATAACTCCCCGGATCTTTCTCCTTGTTATTTGTTTATTTATCTGTTTGTTATTTATTTCGTGCTTTCTTTGGTTTCCTCTTGCTTTGTTTATTTTCTCTCACTCATTTACCCTCATTGTGTACCTATATTCAGAGGTTGTCTACCAGAGAATTCTCAAGCACTATATCCATCCATGTGGCCATCAGCAAATTGGAAATACTTTGATCTTCTTCACCTCACTTAATTTATTCACTTTTTTTTGCAACCTATCCATTTAAACAACACCTAAGATGTGACTGATAATCAGGTAAGTACAATTACTCTAACGACCCAACACACCTTCCGATGGCTGGGTAAAAGGTGAAGTCCAGGTTCTAGACACATTAGTGAATAAAGAAGATAGGCATTAATTGAATAAAAAAGGAAGTGGGGGGGAGAGATGGGAATCACATGTGGGAGGCTGAATTTGAACTTAGCTGTATAAGACTAGATCATCTGAGTCACATTGTGGTGGTGAACACCTTTGGTTCCAGCACTTGGAAGGTAGAGGTAGGCAGATTTCTATAAGTTTTAGGCCATGCTGATCTGCAGAATAAGTTCCAGGACTGCCAAGGCTTCCCTATCTCGGGTGGGGGAGGGGGTGAGTTGGTCCTATGGATGGATGTGTGGTGAAGGATGCCCAAAGGGAATGACTAGTACAAAAGGCCAGAGGCTGGGGCAGTCTTGATGTGTGGGAGAAACATGTACAAACTCTATGGGGCAAGGCCTAATAAACAATGGAACCATGATAATACTTGACATGATAATACTTTATGGGAATTCTATGTATATCTGATGCAACAATATTAGAGGGCCTCAATAAAGAAAGTCTTGGAAGTAATCATATCACTGTTAATAGTGAAGTTTTTAGAGCTTATGATACAAATAAAATAGTCACAAAAGGCTGCATTTTGAATTAATGCATTTATATGAAAGGTCTTGGTATGAACATAACCAAATAAATTCCATATATATGTTCATATATACACATATACAGGATCTGTGTATATATAATTTATAAATATTCATTCATGTATATATTGTATATATGTTTATATATATGTGTGTATATATAAACATATATATATGTGTATATATATATATATATATATAGAGAGAGAGAGAGAGAGAGAGAAGGATTTATTAGAATGGTTTACAAGCTGTAGTCTGGCTAGTACAACACTAGTTGTCTCTTAATGGAAAGGTCAAGAATCCAGTAGTTATTCAGTTCATGAGGTTAGATGTCTCAGATGGTCTTCAGTTGAAATTCCAAAGAAGTAGATTCTAACACCAATGTAAGTATGCCTCTGCAATAGGATGATGGGAGGGTGGGCCATCAGACAAAAAGCAAAAGCTTCTTCATTTCATTTACTTTTATGAAGGCTACCACCAGAAAGCATGACCTAGATTTAGGGTGAGTATTCTAACCTTAAATGATCAGTTAAGAAAATTCCTGACAGGTGTGCTGCCTAGCTGCTTGGATTTTAGTTGATGCCAGATGTAGTCAGGTTGACAACCAAGATTAACCATCCCAAGTTCACTCCTTGTCAACTGGACATACAATCACATCCCCTTATGCCATGCTTAATTTCCAAATGAAAACCATTTTAACCAGGACACGATTCCACCTGATATGATATGACTATCCCACACACAGCTGAAAACACATTACATATTTTAAAATAGTTGGCAGCTGTCCTTGAGGAATGCTTAGACTTTTAATATCTCATAAGATGTTGTAACCACTGATATTATCTCATATGTTACATGATAAAGAAATAGAGAAAAAACAGAAGTATCTACTTAGTATATTTTGCATATGTACAAATAGGACTAAACCCTTGTGTCCATTGCAACCCTCATGTCTGCAACTGATCCTGTGGCTTTGACTGAAATTCATGATTAAGTTCTACTAGCCCTTCTGTTTGTCCTTCACCCACACCAAGTACCCAAGGTCCTGGTAATTTTTCTAGAGACATGGTCCATACTTTCACTCCTGAAGGGTCTAGGCATTTTGTCATCTATCTACATTGGGTTGTTGGAGTTTCCCATGTTGAAACATGATAGCATCAACAGATGCCCTAAAACAACTCCTGCACTCCAGAGATAGTCTTCCTTGCCTCCAGTGGGAAGAAGAAATCTAATCTCCCGTTAGTGATCTGGATCAACCATCTCTCAAAACACTGTTATTTCTTTCTTAGCCTGATGGCTTAAGGACATCAGAAGCCCAAACTGGTCAGGGGAAAGTCTGAGCTTCCAATTCAATGGAATGCTTGTTGTGGCTCCTGGCAGGAGTGTTCTCCTATTAGGAACCAAATTTCTAAGCCAGAAGAACTTAAGTCTGGGAATCAAGAAACAAAATTTTCCTAGCAGATCACTAGGGATGATGGCAAGTGGAACCATTCATACTTCCATCTCTTGGTTCCTGGACCTTTAAATCCTGGCTATGGCAGAAACCATATACCGGGTGCTGATTCAAAGCATTGATTGCCATGAAAAGAATTGTTCATGCCCTCCAGACCAGGCAAGTGGGCTACTGCTGAGGCAAACCTGGCCATGTTGATTTTCATAGAAATATGGACGATTTTAAGAGTTTGGACTAGAAAAGTCATTGAACATTGTAAACAGAGTTTAATGGGCCATCCTTGTAGGATCTGGAAGACAGTAGAACAGAAAACAATATAGACTATGAATATCAGCTCAATATAGGTCTCAGAAGGGAACAACATTAGCAATGGGCTGGAGACTGGTCTTATGATACTTTTGCAAAATTTGTGGCTTCTTCATACTTCCGTCTTAAGGATTTACCTGAGGCTAACTTGAAAAGTGAAGGACTGGTTTCTTTGGTATGGGAAGTTTCAAAACAGCCCAGTGTTGATTCTTCCATGCATGGTTGTTAGTACCAACTTTTGTGCAGGTCTACATGAAAGAGAACAATTGGGACAAAATAGAGACAAGATCTACAGTTTGAAGAGAAAAAAGGGCACCAGGAAATTTGATGTTTAAGCCACTGTCTGTGCTGAAAGAGATAAGAAAATTAAGGGAAAGTCTGGTCTGAAATAAAAAGGAGTGGTGCCCTCAGGGAAAGACCCCACCCAGCTAAGCCCGTGAAAATAAAAAGCCTAAGGAACTACTCTGCTTCTAAAAAGAAACAATTCAAAGCTGCTGCAGATGCTATTCAGTACCAGGCGTCACTCCAAGTTATGGCAGTGTCATCCACAAGGTACTGATATTAGAATCAGGAAGGAATGAAGAACCAGCCCAATGGAGAAGTGTATCTGCCTGCTAGCCAGACTTCTTGCTGCCCTAGCTGAAGCACAACAGATATTTTGCCTTCCTTTGCTGTCTCTACCCTTCTGGTTTTGCTGCCTGACAAGGAAGGCAGAATGCCTGTTGTGTTTTAGCTAGGGCAGCAAGAGATCGGGCAAGCAGGCAGGTACACTTCTCTGTTGGGCTCTTCCACTCCCTATGTGCACGTACTGGTTTGCATTCTATAGCATGGTATTCACTCTAGCTTCTAGTCTACCACAATACTTTAAAGATGCCTCTGTATTAGCATTCTAGGGATATCCTAACAAAGTAACCCAACAGCAGAAATTTCTTAACAGGTCTGGAAAGTAGAGGTTTGAGATGAAAGTGTCAGGAGGGTTGATAGCTTATGAGACCTGTCTCCCTCTTTTGTGCATAGTCAACTCCCCACATCCTTCCATAATCTCATAGCTCTGTGTCTGACTCATAGTCCTCTTCTCATAAGAACGTCCATTATATTATATCTGGGCCCACCCTGATGACCTAACTTAATTGCCTCTTTAAAAGCTCTATCTCTAAATATAGTAGTCTTTGCTTAACTGTGGCTTTATTACAGTTTCATGTGCACTCAGGTAACCACAGTCCAAAAGTATTAAGTAACGAATTTCAGAAATTAAACAGAGAATCGAATGGCATATAACTTTTATTAAAATGTATTGTTATAAATGTCTACCTTATTATCATTAATCTCTTGCCACATCTGATTCATAAATTAAATTGTCATACTGTCCTAGTTAGTTAGGGTTACTGCTGCTGTGATGAAACACCATGACCAAAACCAACTTGGGGAGGAAAGGGTTTATTTGGCTTACATTTCCACATGGTAGTTCATCAATGAAGAAAGTTGGGAAAAGAACTCAAGCTGGGCTAGAACCTGGAGCGAAGATGATAGTACAGAGACAATGGAGGGGTGCTGCTTACTAGCTTGCTCCTCATGGTTTGCAAGGCTGCTTTCTTGTAGAACCACCAGTCCAGGGGTGGCACTACCAGCAATTACTAATTAAGAAAATACCCTACAGGGTTTCATACAACCCAATTTTATGGAGGCATTTTCTCAATTGAGGCTCACTCTACTGGCCAGCACACATAGGCATGTATATACAGAAAACAAAAACAAAAATGATGTGTATATGTGTGTGCGTGTGCACGCACACACACACACACACACACACACACACACACACACACAATAGTGGTATCAGCAATTTCAGGCATGTATTAAGCATTTTAGATACTAAAGACTAGGATTTCAGCATAAGCAGGAGTAGGTACTCAGTTCAGTCTATAATACCATCCAACTGTTTTCTGCTAATTCAGACTATGGCCACTTCATTTTGGTATCTGGTATTTCCATTTCCTTTTCCTTTTCTTTTCTTTTCTTTTTTTTTTTTTTTGGATATTTTCTTTTTTGTTTGTTTGTTTTAATTAATTATTTATTTTTTATTAGATATTTTCTTTATATACATTTCAAATGCTATCCTGAAAGTTCCCTATACCCTCCCTTCGCCCTGCTCCCCTACCGACCCACTCCTGCTTCTTGGCCCTGGCATTCCCCTGTATTGGGGCATGTAAAGTTTGCAATACCAAGGGGCCTCTATTCCCAGTGATGGCTGACTAGGTCATCTTCTGCAACATGTACAGCTAGAGATACAAGTTCTGGGGGTACTGGTTAGTTCATATTGTTGATCCCCCTATAGGGTTGCAAACCCCTTCAGCTCCTTGGGTGCTTTCTCTAGCTTCTCCATTGGGGGCCCTATGTTCCATCTTATAGATGACTGTGAACTAGTATTTCTAACCAGACTTCAGCTAGCAGTGATGAAAGGCATCCACCAACTTCATTTTAGCCACGAGTTTCACCACCATCTTTGTAGCAGTCCTAGAGTTTTCAAAGTAAAGAATGTAATATCTTGGAGTTCAAAATTCATAAATCTCTCCATATATATTCATTGTATTTTACTTTACTGTCCCTGAATCAGATACTAGGGAGATAAATAGACTTTGTGAGTTTCTTTTGTCTAGTTAGATATAATAGTCAGCAATGATTAAATGTCATCCTGTGCCTAAGCACACATCAGAGGAGTGTTTTTCATGATACAGGAATCAATTTTGGAGAGAAATATGAACAACTATGGTCATTTCCAAGATGAAACAAAACTAATGGCTGAATGAACCAAGATGTTCCCTTGGGAACAAACAAACAAACAAACAAAAGAAAAACCTCCTTAGAATCTCCTTTAATATGCAAATGTCATATGAAGTCAAATGCCCATGAAGTCTAGAGGAATCACAATGTTGTCTAACACTAACTAGGAACTCTTATTCGGTTTTACATGTGTCACAATTTAGTGTAAAACCTAAAGATAGAAATATATTCCTCACCCAGATATAGCTCTCTCTTGTGAGACTACGCCAGGGCCTAGCAAACACAGAAGTGGATGCTCACAGTCAGCTATTGGATGGATCACAGAGCCCCCAATGGAGGAGCTAGAGAAAGTACCCAAGGAGCTAAAGGGATCTGCAACCCTATAGGTGGAACAACGTTATCAACTAACCAATACCCCTGAGCTCTTGACTCTAGCTGCATATGTATCAAAAGATGGCCTAGTCGGCCATCACTGGAAAGAGAGGCCCATTGGACTTGCAAACTTTATATGCCTCAGTACAGGGGAATGCCAGGGCCAAAAAGTGGGAGTGGGTAGGTAGGGGAGTCGGGGGGAGGGTATGGGGGACTTTTGGGATAGCATTGGAAATGTAAATGAGGAAAATACTTAATAAAAATATTAAGAAAAAAGAAATATACTCCTCACCTAGCAGCCAGTGGAGGGAGGTCTGCAGCTACGATGGTAGCTTTGCTCCACAAGATCATTTCATTTTGTAATTCTATCCTTTGAAGGATGCTGTTGTTAGCCCACTACATATATTCACCTTTGATGATTACAACAAAATAAAGTAGGCCTATTATCCAATTATAGAGGCAAAACTAGGATACTGAAAGTTAAGTAAGTTGCCCAAGTGATAAAGTTAACTGCAAACATGGGCCTCCATGCTATTCCTCCTGCCAACTGGTGTTGTCTGCTTCCACTGAGCTGTACTCTCATGCGATGTATGGTTGTCTGTACTTTATAATTCACATTTTAATGTACCACTTTCAAGTATTTTAACAAAATAAGCTGTCATGTTCCTTAGGATAAGCTATATGCCTGGTTCCTCTCTGCTTCCCTCGTCCTCCACATGGTGCCCAGCATTCATTAATGGCAAACAAAGGTTTAAATGAATGGATTTATCCTTGCCCTGAATGCTTTTAATTTTACAATCCCATTGCAGCCTACTGCTCATTGTACCTTTCTTTTGAAACTGTCTTGTTTCTAATAGAAAAAATATTTAATTTTTTTCCATTATTTTCTATTATATTTGTTAGCTTGAACTTCTTTCCCACCCTCTATTGACAAAACACTACCCATATCTTGCAAAGACTAATAATTTTTTTAAAAGTCTTTCATTCCCTTTTCTGTGCATTTTTAAATTTTTGTGTACAAAAGTCAAGATTCCTGGGAGTTTTGCTGGTACATTTCTATTATTGTGTTTTAGTGAGAACTCTTTTATTTTATTTTTATAAAAAAATATGTATATTTAAGATCAGAATCAACACACAAATCCCTCTTTTCTGCATATATTATGAGTGTTTGGCAGACTATAACCCAATTGAAATTCTAACATGAATTCAATAGCTAGTGACCATTGTAAAGCCAGGGAAATAGTATTGTTCTATGTGGCAGGCTGTTAGAAAGGATCTAAGAGAGCTTTAACTAAGGGGCCAGGGACATTACTATGCATTTGTCTATTTAACCTTGATTCAGGCAATAAGAGCATTGTAAGCATTTCTATGGAAGCTCAACCACCCAACATAACGCCTAGTAAGAAAATAATAAAAATCCTCCTCCACCTCTACAGGCCTCTTAACACCTGCCACCAGTGAAGATTCCTGAGGTACCCAACTCCCAGCTCCCTCCTCACATGTGTATTGTTGCCTATAACAAGGTCCATGAACCATTCTAAAGATGCTGCCCACCCTTTAATAACCTGCATAACCCTAAATTGTGCACAGCTGAGCCAGCAGCAGCTAAGGAAACGGGTTCAAAGAATAGCCATTCACAGAACAGCCACAAGATGCAACGCAAGGACCAAAGGGCATCAGAAGAATGAAGACTCAGAGAGCGGGATGCTGGAGAGACCAGAGAAGCTCTTGAGAAAAGAGGAAACTTCAAGAAGGCACTTTTACACGGGACTGAGACAAGTGACCCTGCTTACCTACAGAGGAGGATGCCTCTCTTTAATTAGTGGTCTTCGCAGGAGAATGTTTGATGCAGAGGATGACAAAGCAAAGGCAGTATTTTGACGACCCTCTTCAGTATCCTGAAGACCTTGGTTCAGTCGACCAAAGAAACAACTTTGAAGAGCTCCAGCTGCCAAGAACTGAAACAATTTAACAAAGTGACTTGCTAGCTATCTGAATTTTACACTGAGCCAGTTCATGCATCTAGGACAAATTCTACTCTAACCTTTTTAATTCCATAGAAAAGTATATATCTGAGGAACATAACGTACTTGTTAAATGATAATAGTATCAGAATCACACTTCTGTTCTAATGCGTGTGAGCCACAGCAAAGCTTTGAAGTAAGTCAGGCATAAACTTAACTCCTATGACTTTACAAGTGTCTAACCAAGTTCAAAATAGTCCAGGTGCTAATAATAGTAACTTCTTTGAGGTTTTTTGCAGTGTGGCAAGTGCTTTGAGCAGAAGGTAAGTTTCATTTATGAAATAATTTCGAGGGCATTCCACAAAATGTCATAATGATTATATCTACTCATAAAAACACGTGTTTCTTATAAGAAATAACATGGACAAATTTAAGTATAATTAAAAACATGTCAGCCCACAAATATCCCAAAGGAAATTGATAAAAGTTTGCTACCTTTCTTTTCAGGAATGTCTTAAGTAATTTATTTATGCCTTGTCTGGGACCAGAAAGGATTTTATATAGTTTACAATGAAACACAACAATTGCAAAGAAAATAAGACCAATTGGAGACAAACAAGGAAAAAAGCTGTGCTGCAGTGAAAGTAAACATCAAATGAAACAATGTTAATTCCCCTGTCGCAGCCCATCCCCAACCTAGTGACTAGCAGCTTTGATACCATTGTCCAAGCACAGAATTTACTAAGAGGATCACAGAATAAGCGCTTTCATCCTTATATTCATCCTAATGTTGTCTTCAGAGGGGCATTGCAAAGGTGGCAGCAAAGAACTGCTATACGATACCAGCCTCTGGAAGATACAATCACGACTTTCAGAAAGCTGTTTCTAAGAGGATCCTTCAATGCAAAATGGCAGTGCCAAGGCCTCAGTTACTTCTGATCTATTCACACAAGAGCAAAGACTTACATTTTTTTAAAAAAATTAACCTATTATAGTAGGCATTTGAATTCTTCCTAGTTTTTTCACCATTTTGAATAATACTGGTGAGGCTGGAAAGCAAGCTCAGTGGTTAAGAACACATACTATACAGCTCTTCCAGCAGACCATGTTCGAATTCCAGCATCAACTTCCTATAATTTCAACTCCAGGGACTCTGATGTCCTCTTCTGACTTCTATAGGCACAGAATGTGTACAAACCATACACAAGCATACATATGCACATAATTTTAAAATATAATAAAGTATCAACTTAATATATTGTTTCCTCGGTTTTGTTACTTTTAAATTTTTCTGCCAAGGTTAAGAACAAGAAGGAGAGAAATGATAGATTGTATTCCTCTTGGGCAGAGCTCCTAAAAATTGGTGGTCTGATGGTTTTTGCTTTTTGGGGTTTTTTTTTCACTTATACCAATTTTTATTATAGGAAAGAAATATTAGATGGTTGGTATGATGTTGACTATCAGCCAAGTGTCCTCTTTGATTTTACAATAAGGCCATATGCTACTGCATCCAACATTTTGAACCATCTTTTTTTTTTTTTTATTAGGTATTTTCCTCGTTTACATTTTCAATGCTATCCCAAAAGTCCCCCATACCCACCTCCCCAACCCCCTACCCACCCACTCCCCCTTTTTGGCCCTGGGGTTCCCCTGTACTGGGGCATATAAAGTTTGCAAGTCCAATGGGCCTCTCTTTCCAGTGATGGCCGACTAGGCCATCTTTTGATACATATGCATCTAGAGTCAAGATCTCTGGGGTACTGGTTAGTTTATAATGTTGTTCCACCTATAGGGTTGCAGATCCCTTTAGCTCCTTGGGTACTTTCTCTAGCTCCTCCATTGGGGGCTCTGTGATCCATCCACTAGCTGACTGTGAGCATCCACTTCTGTGTTTGCTAGGCCCCAGCATAGTCTCACAAGAGACAGCTATATCTGGGTCCTTTCAGCAAAATCTTGCTAGTGTATGCAATGGTGTCAGCGTTTGGAAGCTGATTATGGGATGGATCCCTGCATATGGCAATCACTAGATGGTCCATCCTTTCGTCACAGCTCCAAATTTTGTCTCTTATGTGGCTATGGTCTGGGTCACTCAGAATTCAGCTGAGTGTAGGTATGAGGCTTTCAGAGTCCAGTTCTGAGCCTGCTTCATAACTGGTGTTAGAATTAGTCATTGTATGCATGAATGGTTCTATAAACATCTGCTTGCATAGGCATCGCTATGTGAGGATCTGTGCTCAACTTAAAGTGACAAAGATTCCTTTCTTGACCAAACCCTAGCTAAGTTCCTTGGGGCCTTAACCTTGGGCCTGAAATCTCCATCATTAGCACAAATGGTTTCATCCATCCTTTTCCACCCACATTAAATGACTTAAACAAACACTAACATAGTTTCTAAGGGCCCAAGGGCATCCCTAGCAGGAATCTAATTTCTCCTTAAAGTGTCTGCATGAAAAAACCCAAGGCTGCCAAAATAATATCTTCTTTGTTCTAAGGACACCTGACTGTGGGGGGTCATTCCACCTTCTTAATTCCATTTAGCTAAGAGGGTTTACAAATGTAAATGATTGTACACACACACACACACACAACTAAGCTGTCTATGTATGTTCCACAACTGAAGAACAACTTTCTCAAAGACATAAAGCTACTGCTTTCCAATGTGATCATGAAGGATGGTTTCTCTCTCCTGGTCCCTGCAAAAGGGTAACATCAGAAAACTGGTCCAGTCAAGTCAGGTAACTAACTGCCCACTAACAGAAGAAGCTGATGTCATTACATCTACACTGGCCAATGTTTTGTGATTCTTCTCCACCTCTATTCTACAGTCTACTCGTATCTGCCACCCCCTTACTTCCTTGATCTCCTCTCTGCTCCCACATACACAGATACAAATTGAAATTAAGTGCAGTTCACTCTAGACCTGTTTCCAAATTCAAAGTGTATTGATCAATTTTTTCATCACAACTATTGAGAGCCAATGGATGGGCAACATTTCAGGGGCGGGGATAGAAAGCCAGTGGTAAGAGTGGGTAAAGTTAAAACAGAGCAAGAAGTGTTAAATATGGTAATGTATGGGAGGGCAGGGCAGGGTAGACTGGAAGAAGCAATTAGCACTAATGACTTTTGAGAAAATCATCTAGAAATCTACTAGGCTTCCTCAATCTCTCTCTCTCTCTCTCTCTCTCTCTCTCTCTCTCTCTCTCTCTCTCTCTCTCTCTCCCTCTCTCTCCCTCTCTCTCTCACACACACACACAGAGAGAGAGAGAGAGAGAAAGAGAAATCTGTGTGCATGTGCGCATGTGTGTGCATGTGTAAATGAAGTTATCCCATAATGGAAAGAAAATGCCTCATTCAGAAACCATGAGCTTTCAAACAAAAATTTGAAGGCTAGACTTAGGTTTTCCCATTTCAACTTGTTGGCCAATGGAGTCCAGAAATTCCCCTCTAAATAATTACAGATGGTTGCGTCTGCTATAGGCTGCCCTCCAAAACCTGATGATCAGAACTTACTGCCGAAGACACGGAATACTTGAGTCATAGGATGTGGAGAAATCAAACTGATACCTGTGTTGAAGCTTCATTCCTACAAGCCAGTTGTCATGTTGCTACAAATTTCTTAGCACAGTAGTGGGAGAACAAAGTAATGCATGGTCTTACCCAGCTGTGCCAGCATGAGCTACAGTCACATCTGACCTGACAACATATACCCACTGCTGTAATAATGGTACACACATCATGGAAGTAACCAACCACTTTATACTTGAATTTAAGGGCTGCTCTACAAAATGCAACTCATTCCTGGTATCCTTAACTCAGATTAAAGACGGTGGCTGGCTAGATCATAGATGCTGGGGAAGAACCTAAGAGTATTATTCTGCTTAACAGGTAGAGTATTCAACTTTCCTGTAAGTCAGCGGTTCTCAACCTGTAAGCTGCAACTACATTGGAGGTTGAACAACCCTTTCACTGGAGTTGTTCATAGATATTTACATTAAAATTCCCAACATAACAAAATTATAGTTATAACGTAGCAACAGAAATAATTTTATGGTTGAGAGTTACCATAACATGACAGACTATATTAAGGGGTTGCAGCATTAGAAAAGTTGAGAACCAATTCTCTCTCATCTTTATAGATTAGTTTACCTCTTAACACTTGTCAAGAAGTTTCTTTTTGCAATAGATGGTAATGAATATAGACACCCTCAACTGGTAAACATGTAGAGAATAGGAAACTGTGAAGTTCTCAGCTCTATGTGGAACATCTATACCACAATCCATTCCCTCAAGACTCAGAGATAATGGAAGAATAGATAGAAGTTATAAGAGGCAAGATAGTAGACATCTCCAATGAATCATCCCTGGATTTGATGCACACATTAACTCATAGAGACCATGGCTGTGCTGACTGCATGCATGAGACCACACAAGATCAAACCAGGTAAAATCCACGCATGTATGGAATAGGAACTCAGGAAGTCCCACCAACCCCAGAAGAGCTACTGGCAACTGATGCCTGCTGGGAGGAGGCAGTTTCTTTAGGGATCTGGCCACTGGGAAGCTACCCATGTTTCACTAGATGGTCTTACACACATGCACACACTGTCAGAACCAAGTGGACTTAGTGGATTTAGAACAAGAGTGTATGAAGTTGAGAAGAAAAGGAAGTAGGGGGATGGATAAACTGGAGGGGAGGGAACGGGAGGTAGATTTGATCAGAACACATACCCAGTTGTTTTGTTTGTGTTTTCCACTGGTGCTAGGGATCCAAACCCAGATCCTCTTCTTTCCACAAAACAATCTCCCCAGCCCCGAGACAGACATTTGGTGTGTTGTTGGTTATGTGTTTTCTTTTTGTATATACCTGACTATTTAACCTCTCTTAATTGGGGCCAAAAAACATCTTGTTTATTCCAATTGACGCAAACATGATGACTGCCCTTTAAAGGGATTTTCATACTGGCCCATCATTTTCTGCATCTCCCTCCATTGTTTAATATTACTCAAAGGACAGTAATAATGGACATCAGTGGGCCCAACATTATGTGGCCCTAGAGTGATGTACCATGCACTTTACTTGAAAGTAAACAGTAATATAGTGAACTTGACAGCCCTCAAGATCCTCAAGATAAAGAAAATGAGGGTCAAGGAGGACATCCCCACAGATCAAAGAACCTGTAAACAGCCTTGTTTGGTTTAAATGATGGATAGACTTCGTAGTCTGTTCTTGCACCTACACATACCGATAGTCATGTAGATTTTTGACTTTCATAATTCACACCTCTGACAAGCACATATAGTTACAACACAAGTGAATGAGGTAGTGGTGGGGACAGCACTTGGAATAAATGTTGCAATTATTAAAGGAGAAGAGGGGAAAGAAGAGAACAGGCAAGCTGTGGCAAAGCACACTACAGAGCAAACTAGAGGCTTCTAAAGTCTCGGTTTTTCTTCAAAGAATCTGTATTTCTTCCCTCTAAAATGCTGGCTTTGGAAGGAAGGTGGCATACTGTGGGAAGACCAAGGAAATTAAACTTTCCTCATCTTATTGATTCCTATTTCTTTCATTCCATCTGTTTCCTTGGCATGATGTAGGGGTTGACGATCAACACGGAGTAAGCCGGCTCTGTCACTCAGAAGATCGGAGCTGACAAACGAGACACGGGCTTGGGAAGGCCTCCGATGAGGGAGAGACCCGTGCCAGATGACAGGACTCATGGAGACTTTGACAAAATGTTACAGACAATCAGGAAGCACAGGCTCCAGCTTCCATGGATAAGAAGCAGTTTCCTTCCTGGGTGCATGCGCATAGATTTGAATATTTCTGATCAAGTGCCTCTTTTTTTTATATATACACATAACAGGAAGTACATCACAGCAAAATATAAAATGAAAGGGGACAGAAGGAGAGTATAATGAAAAAAAATTCAAGTTGATAGCACGGAAAACTTGAGTATTTTGCGTCCATAGAATATACATAATATGATGGCATGAGGGAAGAACGTTGTAGAAGTTAAGATTGCAAATCTCATTTCAAGGATGCATTTACATAAGAGTTTCAAAACCCATTTGCTATAGGTTCACACTTTCTTAAAAATCCTGCTGCACCCAGTTGCTGGTCTATCATGAGGAGTATCATTTGTAATTTCCATAGGGTCATCGCTAGCCAAAGCTCTAAATAGCCATAGAAAACATGATACTTATATATGAAAGTCAAAAGCAGTGGCACAGGCAGTCTTGTGACTCTGATCTATTAAGAGATACAAATTCTCTGTCCTCAAGACAAGCTTCATGCAGAGAACGCATCTACTGCGGCAGAGAAAAGACCAAAAGGAAAAAAAAAAGAAAGAAAGAAAAAAAAAGGCAGTTCATCAAAGAACGTTCTCGTTGTTGGAAGCCAAGAGACCCATATATGGTGAAGCTGGGAAATGAATTCGATTGCCATTCCGTTGCCCCCAACACCAAAGGAAGCGACTATCAACAGTAAGAAGTATGACGTGATCGCTTCACGGGCTCTGGCCTGGACTTGAAAGCTCTGGTGAAAATAGACAAATGTCAAAACCTGCAGTTCCCTGAAAGCACGGGTTTGATTTATAAAATCCACATGTGAAAGAAAGCCTTGGTTATAAAACTCTCTCAAGTACTATTATGGGATGAATGAATGAGAGAGAGAGAGAGAGACCCATGAGGGATGAGTGAGGGTTGGGGAGGGGGCTGACATCTCAGAATGTGACCCTATTTGGAGACAGAGTCTTAATAAGAGGCAACGACATTAAAAGAGAATCATCAAGATGATATATGTAAATAACGTTACAGACAGGGAACTTCAGGACACACAGAGGAATGCATACATGGGAGAGTAACAGTGAAAAGATGCCAGGGGAACCTGACCACATCTGAGCCAAGGGAAGGTTGAATAGCTCCTTCCCACGGTCCTCAGAAGAAGCCAGCCCTGTCTGATTTCAAGAATGCCCCTGTGTCTGATTTCAACCTAAGGGTGAGGCGATAAGTCCTACTGCTCAATCTAGCCATTTTGTGGACCTATTTTATGACGAGTTCCTGCTAAATTAATGTGATTTTGTGTATCAGCTAGTGAGAACACGGCTTGGAAACCGGGAGAAGGTATAAGCGTTTTGAGGTAGATGACCCTAAAAGTGTGCTATTAGTGCCTTGAAGAGAAAACAGAATGTTAAAGGTCCTCAGGGTGGGGGATGGGGGTAGGGGTCTCAGGTAGTACTGAAGACACATAACTGGAGAAAATGTGGGTCGTTGTCCTAGAGTGAGAAAGGACTTCACTCACTGCATTCTATTGAATGGATAGGAAAATGTGTAAGGTCAATCTTGTGTGTTAAATAGTAGGTTTCTGGACAAATGTTGCTGCAACTTGGTTTGTCCTTGGTGCTTATAGTTCAAAAGCAAGAGGAAAGACAGAGATTAAAGAAAACAAAGAATCACAGCCTGAAGATTTTAAAAATAACATGTCAACCCACAGTGAGAACAAAAGCACACCAAGAGTGTGGCTCAATAATCCTTTATCAGAGATCCAGCATGCACCTTCGATCCAGCTGATTACCTCGGCAGAAACATCGGCCTGGAGGGAGGCAATGGTACTAAAATGAAGTAAGGCTTGGCTGCCAATGTGTGACTCTTCCCTGAAAGGGAAGCCTGAAGTCATTTGGAATCCCAACACTGGTGGAGCAGCGGGTCCTGGCTTCTCTGGTTTTTATGGTCTCCATTGCAGTGACCCAACTTCAAATGCTGTCATCAGTGATGTCTTTCCCTTCATCCATATTCAACTGGACATCGGCTCCTATTCTTGCTTCTACCTCCACAACTGCATGTGCTAATGGGGACTGGAAAATGGTGAAAAGCAATAGTTCATGCCTCTGTACTAAGAAGCCCGTGGGATTTCCATTTTACATTTTTGTAACAGTTCACTGAGATTAATATGCTACTCCTGTTGATTAATAGGTGCTTTTGGTGAGATGTATCTGCCCTGGGGTGACACTAATCCACAGTCAGTGTCACTGTTTGAGAGGTTAGGAACTTTTAGGAAGTGGAACCTTGCTGAAGAAAGTATAATAGTGGAGGCGGGCTTGGAGGGTTTATATCCTTGCCCTTCTTCCTGTTCACTCTCTCTGCCGCCAGTATATGAATGAAGATAGAACTAGAACTATATAGCTGTCCACACCAGCCACCATGCCATGTCTTCCTGAGTATTATGGACTCTGGCCCTTTGAAACTGAGTCAAAATAAATTCTTCCCTCCCTTGATTTCAGCCATAGCACTTAATCCAGGCAACAGAAAATTAACCAGCAAGTAGGCTTTGTCCAAGAGCACACATGATAAGGCGCCAGAGCAAACAACCAGACCAATCTTCCTGCACCATGAGCCACCATCCTAGCTGGCACTTTACCTCTGGGTTGTTCCTTCCCTCTCCCTCCCAGTGCCGTTCATAAATCTGGACTTCATAACCTCTCACCGTTTTATTACTGAAAGGAAAGCCTTTGATTTGCCCTTAAGTTCAGGATTTCCTCTTTTCAACCTATACATTTTCAACTTGCATATTATGTAAAATACATCTGCCTGGAAGTGATTCCTGATTCAGTGTCTCTCTGTTAACCTCATGGCTTATAAGATAAGCCCTGTCCCTTAGCTTGTCAGTCTAGCCTTCATCACACTGCCTGTTACAATCATGGCTTTCTAAACACCTTGCATGTGTGGAAACTTGTCTGTAGACCATGAATTTGAAAATTACACTGGGAAACATTCCTTCCTCAAAATCCTGTCATTTATGACAGTCATATAAATTGTCCTACAGTTCAAGATGTCAACACAGAAACCAAAGCAGTCAGCCTCCCTCAAAGGTCCCTCTCCTAGACTTTCCTGTTCATTGCCATTCAGGGCTTCCTGGTGCTGCCTCTGATTCTTCCTCTCCTCAAATTGTAAGGGTCCATGATGCACCAAAGAATGACACTCCAGACTCAAAATGTATGTAAATGCAGAATATTTCATTCTGCACAAGTCTAGCATGCTGGGGTCTCCCATTACCAAGATAGGGACACACACAAGTGAGCTTGCAGGCCTAATAAGGAAATTCCTGGCTAGGTGACCTCTATGTAAATCTGTTGGGTCCACCTCTACGGACATTCCATTACTGGGGCGTGGCAACTGGGAACTTGCTGGGGAGGTCTGGAAACTGTGCTGAGGAAGTAGCTGAGGAAGTCTGGAAACTGCTGCTGACTCCTTGTCCTTGCCTCGGACCAGGTGGTGGGGGTAGGGGTCCTCAGAAGGCTGGAATTGCCCAGTTCTTGGAAACAGTCTTCTTAACTGCCAACCTGTCATGGAGTCAGCCTAGCCTTCTCAATATTGGGTGCTGCTAAATTCTATTATTTGTGTTAAATCTCTGTTCATCTGTCACCTCTCCTCCACTGTCATCACCGTAATCCTCATTCTAGCTCCATGGACTTCTCACCCAAAGTGGGTAAAGGTTAATAGGACAAAGGGGCTTGTTAGGAGGAGGGGGTTACTCAGGATGCAGGTACTCCTTAGCTCAGAGGATGGGAATCAAATCTGTATGGGGGCGTGGGAGAGAAAGTAGGTCTTGGAGGAGGAAAGGTGGTGACAGGCTCCACCGAGAGCTTGAAGATAAAGAGAAGACCACAGCAGAGGAAACAGGGCTGGGGCTGTGGGTCAGATCCCTTATTCCTTATACTTACCTTAGTAAGAGTGTGGCTTCCTCTGTATGTGGTACCCACTGAGATTCAACCAGTTTCCTATAAACCAAGCAACACAAACAGTCGTTCCTCTTGAGGTTTGGCCTATTGCTATGTATTGTAATGCTACATTCTATACCCAAAGGTCTGCGCATACAAGTGATTTCTACTGTTTACAAGCTTTTTTTAAATGCAAACTTTTTTTTCTTTGATTTAAAACTACTGGTTAAATAAAATTGGCTACAGCCAATTACTGGAGGGATTAGAGGTAGGTGAGTTTGGAGTGACCTGGTTGAAGGAGGAGAGACCATGGGAGAAGGAAGAAGATGAAAGAGAGGGAGGAAGTGGCCATGAGGGGAAAGGAACCATCAGCACATGACCAGGAGAAACAGCAAATATCTGGGGTACGCCTCTGGGGAGGTACCCAGGCCTGCAGTTAGAAGAGTAGATTAGGGGTGATCACCCCAGTAATTGTCAAAGCCAAATAAAATAACCATAGTGTGAGTCTCATTTATCTGTAAGGTAGTCAGCGTAAAGCTTAAGTTGTTTGTACTACACGTTCCTATGACTACTTTCTGTACAGCTCAGCTCTTAACTTTCTCCTGGAGCTGCCTGTGCTCAGCAGTAGTGTTCCTGAAGCCATGCCTGCGATGGCTACCTTTCCTTTCCACCACCATTCACTGCCTGTTTCTTCCTCTGAGTGTGTGGCTATCAGTGCACACTTTCCTTGAATTTAGCCTAAGCCAAACCAAGTGGCATTTCATTCACAAACGTCTTTTATTATCGCTTCTATTAGGGCACAAGATGAGTTGGCATCAAAAAAAAATGTTCTCATGAAAAAGTATTACATATTTTTTATACATGAAGCATCAGCTAAAGAGCACAGAGTGACACCATCTGAACGGAGTCTGTATCTTGAGGTCCAGACCAAAGAAGGAAACAAGTTTGAAGCTGTACCAACCAGCAGTGGGAGGACCATCTATACTTAGTGACTAGTCTGTTAGAGTGGAAACCTCAAGTGGGTTGTAAATATAGGGTTGATTCTTTGGGGGAGAGGGGTTTGTCTATTTGCTGATTCAGCTGCTACAATCAAGAGATTTTGGTTGTTATTCTGTTGTACTTAAGGCAAACTAAATCAACTAATTTCATGTATACTCCTGGTCTTTGTTTTTCTTACCCTGGCTGAACCCTATATTTTGTAATACCCCTTTAGCATCAATGATGAGAAATAGGATTTTTAGGCATCTACTTCACATGTGTCTGTTATGAAAACCCAACTAGGTTGGTTTTTATTGTTTTAATTTTAAGGAATTCCATGGATTTCTGCATTCTCATAGACTATACTCTGGGTTCTCATACATTCACAATTAGTTTTATTCCCAGGATTCAGTAGAATGCTCTAGAAACACATATCTCTACAACAGGAAGGCAAGTGGATGGTTGGGACCCCATGGTTACTTAGATGTTTTGGACCTCAAATGTTCTAGTATAATGCTTCTCTTAATTATACTTTAGAAATGGAAGAAAAAATGAATGAGTATCTTTTGATGACTGCTCATTTCATGAAAGTGATGACTTTAAATGGGGAAATGAGCAGAGCAGCCACGATTAAAGTTCTCTGGTATTGATTGGGTGGAGCTTTGAAAGGGCCACATGATATGTGCATTAAGTGTTTAGAAGAATAACTAGAAGATTAGGTAGAAGAGACCTGCAGCACCCTTAACCTACCCCAAGATGAGAAGACAAAGAAAGAGATAGAGTGAGAGAGGAAGATAAGTGAAAGAAAGGGAAGGAGAAAGGGAAGGGGAAGGGGAAGAAGGGGAAGAAGGGGAAGGGAAACGGGAAGGGGAGGGGGAGGGGAGGAGAGGGGAGGGAAGGGACACCTTATCCATGCCTTTCACACGCAAATTGTTCACATCCAACTTCCATCTCTCTACAAAACATTTTTTCAAATCTAAATTTCTGGATTTTAATAATTTATTCCCATTTTCAAGCACCAATGTATATATACAAACAGACAGACAGAAACACACATACATACACTCCTAGCTTTATATTTAAATTTAAAAAAGGTTAAGAGGGAAGCGAGATGACTTTTTTCAAAAGAAAAAAAGATGAGAGAGAGTAAGAGAGAGTAAGAAGGGAGAAAGAAAGAAACCCCAGTAGGTTTGATCTGAACAAAATGGTTATTCAAATGGGTCCCGTACTAATTTCACAAAGATGCGTGATAATATCCAACATATGGCTTTAACTATGCTTTTTAATATTAGAAATTGAATGCACATTTTAAGACATAAGTCTTGCTGATATGCTGTTGATAATACAGGAGAACTATTTTCCATTTGTTTCTGATTATCTTGAAGACAGCCTGGGGATCATTTACCCATGGTTTAAGAGCCCTCTGATAAGTCCACAGATGTGACAGGCAGGCATGTGTTTCAGCTACTGCAGGGAGGCTGCGTGAGGGTGGCTTAGCCAGAGATCTCCTCTTGTCTGTAACTGTTCCTAAGTTGAAGGAGAACGGAAAGATAAATGCTGTCTGTCAACATTCTTACGCTATGGATTCTGGAGGCAGACAGGAAAGGAAATACAGGTTGAGTGAGCAGACAACTGTAAGGAAGTTAGTTAACCTCTCTTTGCCTCAGTTTATTCATCTGAAAAATAGGAACATGCCTGCATGTGTACTGTTGAGAAGATGAATGTACCTGGAATGACAGCGCCACAAAGCCCTTGATCTCTACTTCCCTGAATCTGCTAGCAAGACTTATTCCAGTTTCCCAACCAAGGTCCCTTCTGCTTCTTTTTTCTCTGTGTTTTCTCTTCCTCAGTGTCTCACAACCCTCACCTCTCTTTCCACAGTTTGCTGGCTTTTTACAATCCTTGCAAATGCAATTTGACATTTGAATACCTATAGGTCTCTTCAATTAGACCCCAAGACCAAAGGCAGAGCCTGGTTATGTCTGGTTCACTGTGGTAATCTATCTTGTAAATACTTTGCACTGGAATTAACTATACCTACAAATGCAGTATGTGTCTATGCATGCAGATGTGTGTTTCTTATAAAGCCAGAAAAAAAAAAGGACAACTTTTCTTCTTTGGCATGTTCATCTAATACAATCAAGAGAGTAAACAAAAAAATGTTGTTTTGTTTTCTCTTTAATTTATTCTTATACATCCATACAGATCCATATATATTCACTCACATCCATACACATCCATATACATCTATAAACATCCATACATATCCATATATATCCACTCATATCCATATATATCCACTCACATCCATACACATCCATACACATCCATATACATCCATAAACATCCATACATATCCATATATATCCACTCATATCCATATATATCCACTCACATCCATACACATCCATACACATCCATATACATCCATACACATCCATACATATCCATATATCTCCATATGCACCTGTATGTATCCGTGCACACCGACATGAATACACATGCAGACACCCTTCTGGTCACTACCTCCTTCCATATTCTCCATTTGTCTTTGGCTAGGAATGTTACATTTTTCTGGGTTCACCTTCTTCTTCTTCATGAATTCTATCTTTTCATTTATTGCTTTCGGTTCTTTCCTCTCTGCTCTGTGCTTGAGACCACACTTCCATTTGACCTTACACCTCACTCACCTTGGTTTCAGTGGTATACGTTTCCTTTTATCCCTTCCATTAGCTGTTTTAATTTGGGGGATTGCTATTTTATGGGTCTTATCTTTCCTTAAGCTCTGCTAAAACACTCTGATTTCTCTCTCTCTGTTGTCTTTGTGTCTTGGATTTTCTTTATTTTTGAGATCTCCCAGCCATAGCTCGGACTTCTTGGATACTTTGGATCATGTTCTTGCTTCTGTCAGGTCCCATTATGATCTGATCCCCTCAGTTCCATTCTCCTGGGACTTGGAACAGTAGTCACCCTGTAAGACTGGACATGAGGTGTTGGTACGTGCTAGGAGCTGACACTGAAAGGGGAAACCTGGCCCAACGGCTGTAGGGTTTGCTTTTTGTGGCATAGAAGTCATCCCCCTCCCCAAAAGTCCTGAGTTTCCTAAGGATCTAGACATGGGAGGTTTAACTTCATTCACACCGCATCTATCCTGAAGGGTACCCAGAGGCAAAGGGTAACCATGTATGAGGACTGCCATTTACCATTTCATTTAAAAACTATCTGAGGGAAGGAGGGTAGACAAGGACTACAACAAGCTCTTTTATATTAAAGAAATATTTTATATGAAAGAAAAGTTGGAATGAGCAAAGTTAAAGCAACCAATTAGGAGCAATTTCCAATTTTTAAGAGAAAATTACAAATTAAACCGTCTCTGAAGTTTAGTAAGACACCCTGTAAGACACTCAGATTCATATGGGAAAAATTAGCCTCAAAGCTTTATGTACTCTTTGAAATACATCACGGCCAGCCTTAAACACCCCCTAGAGAGGACACGGGGAGATTATTAAGAAGCTAGACTGTAGAATGTGTCATTCCTCCTCCCTCTGCCCTAGTGTCCCCACCTGTAAAAGAGAGGGGATGCTAGTAGTATCTATTTTGTAGAGGTTAAGTGAGTCAGTATCTGAATACTGTTTACAATTGTGCCCAGAGCATAAAATTATACAAATGTATTGGTTTATCAAAATAAAGTCAAATATAGAATAAGATGAAGGAAAGGAAAAAAAAAACAAAAAAACAGCAGCTAAAGCTTGGGACATTACAGGGGAAGTTTTGTTGTTCAAGATGCCATTGGCTTGTTTGTTTGTTTTTTAATTTATTTATTAAAAAGAAAATTCTCTGCCATCAAAATGAGCTTGCTACTGCCCATTTGAAAACAGTTCTTAAGCGGATGGTATGAAAAGACTGAGGATGTAGGCAGATCTGGAGTGAGAATTTCTAGTTAGAAAAAAAAGTGGATATTTGTCCTTGTTTTCTTGTGGCACTTGTTGTTCTTTGTCTGTTTGATGGGGTCTGGCTCTATAGTGAGGCTGGCCTTGAACTCCCTTTGGCTCCCTGTGGTCTGGCCTCAAACATGTGATCCTCCTGCCTCAACCTCCCAGTGATGGGGTTATAGATACACAGACACTTCACCTAGCCAAGGAATATGTTTCCATTTTAATCTAATTTCAAGTTGATAGTTGAAGGAAAAAGGGCTTTGTCAACAATGTTAAAAATGGCCTGAAAGTTCCCATGGTTTAGAGAATCACACTCTTGTTAGAAGGTGATTTCCCATCTTTTAAGCATACCCACAAATCCACACATTTGGTCCATTATTTACTAACAGGAAGCTATATTCAAAGAAGCCAAAATCTGGCTATCTCTGCTAATTCCACAGCCACAATATTTTTAAACTGATAAATATTACCTTCATCTAAACATTGATAAGAATGCCAAAATTAAGCAAGTTAGAATAATTGAGTATAGAGCAAACATTTTGGGGGCATTGTAATGGGCAATTTTGTGGATTACTTCATCTGATTTTCTGGCAAAAAAGGTTATATACTTTACCTTCCTCATTGCTGTATAGCTGCTCTTCACAGACTCAGAGGCAGCAGAACCTTTTTTCCCTCCTGAAAGTTTAGGAAACAAAACAATGAAGTAAATTTAATTTAAATTAAATCATTGTGATGGTTAATTTTACTCTTCAATGAGAATAGATTTGGTCAACTAAGAAACAGGCTCCTGAGTGATACTATCTTCTGGAGGGATTAGCTAACTGGGGAGAGTTTCCCCTTGAGTGAGACCCAAAATGAAGAGAACTGAGGGAACAATGCATTCCTCTGCCTGCCTTTGCTCCTCACAGAAGGCATCTACTACTGCTTCCACTGCTGCGACTGTCCTTTGCTGACATCTGAATCCAGCCTCTTCAGTCTTGCAACAGGGACCTGGGGCCAGCACCTCTCCAGAAACCCACCAGGCTATTAGCACTAACCCATACTGACCGCTGAAGCAACCAGCCTTGTGGACTGAGCAGGTAGCACCTTGCCAGCCTTACACAGTGAAGACAGCCACTGTTTGGGCTACCCATCACAGATGATTTAAGGCCACCTGACAAATCCCCTTCGACATATATAGTCATCCTATCAGGTTCCACTTCTCTAGAGAACCCCAACCAATCCAATAATCGTGGTGAGACAAATGGTACTGGCAGAAGTCTTGGATATAAATGGGTTCTGATCTGTCCATAGGAGGGACGCTAAACAGGGCAGTGATTATGAGTCTCTGAGCAAGCATCAGTCAACTGTATAATTAATGCATGCAAGCATTCATGCTGACCCAGGCAGGCAAGAGCAATGGGAGGTTTCATCCTCGTGCTCTATGGTAGAAGCACGAACGCATCCCATTTCTTGTCAGCCTTCTGTGTTATTAATATCGTATAGACTCCAGTTCGAAGATCATCTTTTCGTAATTTGTTTTTTAAAGAGCAGCTGAAGCTCACGCTTTCAAGGGAGAGGGCAAATGTCTCTGACACACAGGCAAAGCGTAGGTCAAGTCAACTACAAATTTGGATTTTCAAATCTATGCCATTGCCCAGGCCCCGACCCTCACCTTCTGTCTCCATTGACAAAGAGAACGAGACTGCTCTGCCTCCTGGACTCCTGTAACATGAGAAACCAGTCTTCTGTGTCAAATCCACCATCAATTTTGCAGTGGCTTGCTGCCATTAACACACTCCAGGTAGGTAGTTGTCACGACGCATTAGCTCTGAAAGAGGCTGACAGCATAACTGCAGGCGAGCTCAGGGCTCGGTCCAGGCTAGCACCTGCCACCTGCTCAGGCAGGAGCAACCTCTGTCAAGACGCAGGCTGGCAAGAAGCTTCAGGAATGGAGTCGGTGCCGGTGCCCTTTGTGGACAGCGTGCTGCAGGGCAGCCTGTCTAGTAAAAGCAAGACAGAAACCTTTGCCAGCCACCTGCCTGCCCCCATATGGTGGCCATTTAAAAACCGTCACTTTCACAAAGAAAGCCTCAAATTATTCACCCATCAGATGCAGTTCTGACTGGCCCAACTGCCTCAGTGCAGTCACCTGATGGTGGTTAGCCCTGTTGTGTTCTGTA